>NC_059196.1:34075584-34203084 GCF_020615455.1 Coregonus clupeaformis
CCTTGGCTCTCGGAGGGAGTCTCCGGGTTTGAGCTGTACTGCTGCATCAGAAAACATTGCAATCCTCCTAGTGACACCCCACCAACACTCTAGAAAAACACACATGCATACACGCACGCACGCACGCACGCACGCAAGCACACACACACACACACACACACACACACACACACACACACACACACACACACACACACACACACACACACACACACACACACACACACACACACACACACACACACACACACACACACACACACACACACACACAGTCTTGTACAGCTAACCTTGTGGGGGGACACAATTCAGTCCCATGCAAAATCCTATTTTCCCTAACCCCTAAACATAACCCTAACCCTTACTCTTACCCTAACCCTAACCTTAACCCTAACCTTAACCCAAAAACCTAACCTTAACACTAACCCTAAACCTTACCCTAGCTCCTAACCCTAACCCTAACTCCGAACCCTAACCCTGACCCTAATTCTTACCCTAACACTAACTCTAACCTTAACCCTTTGTTTGTTTACTATTCTTGTGGGGACTTCTGGTCCCCACAAGTATAGTTAAACACATCCACACACACACACACACACACACACACACACACACACATACACACACACACAAACACACACACACAAACACACACACACACAAACACACACACACACACACACTCTGGCCCTGCCAAGTCTCCTCTTCATTGACTTTGGCTGTCCCCCAGCTCAAGACTACCTCACAGATCACAGGGTGTGTCTGAGGCCAGGCAGACAAACAGCTGGCTGGGAGTTCTCATAGTGTGGGTGTAAGGATGTGGAGCTGAGTCAATAGGGTTTGGGAAGTTTGTATTTGAACCCGAACTATTTTTTTGGGTTGCCCTTAAATGTTACTTTATCATAATTTGGTAACATTACATAATCAATTCATGTTTTATTGCGGAATGTAATTGTCTCTTGTAGAATTTACTTAACTCGGTGGAACTTGATATGCACCAGATTCATTCTTGTAGTGTAGAACTGACCAAATGTAGTTTTGACAAGGTTTGGTGGGAAAGGGGGCACTGTTTTAGCAAAGGACACTGGGTGCTAGCTAGTTAGCTAGCTAGGAGGACTCCGGTACACACCAGGTGGGGGCGACACCGGTAGCTAGCTAGCTAGGATACCGGTAGACAGTGTCCTTCACCCCCGAAAAACTCAGATAATACTTTTATTTCCCTTTTGACCCACATTTTAATATCATAGACAATCAGGGGAAATCCAGAATATCAAAGGTGTCACACAAGCATGAAGATGGCATGCAGGAACCAATGGGATGCTCGAGCGGGGTGCGTTCCTGCAAATGCAGGAATGCCTACATGCAGGAACACCCCGAATTGCGGGCTGCAGTCACACCCTATTGATTCCAGGCACCTAAAACATGAAAGACGTCACAAACCGAGAATCAATCTTTGAAGGAAATTATCCACCATCTTTTTTTGGAGGCATCTATATGGTAGACTTTGGTAAGCAAAATAAATTATATTGTCATCCGTTAAATTGCGAGGGAGTAATGTGTGTAAATGTTGTTATACTGTTGTTTTAGAACATATTCTATTGCAGACTTTGATTATCCATGTGTTGCTGCTTGTCTTTCATTGCGTCGTAATGTGTAGCTAGGTAGCAAGCTAGTTCATTCAGCTAGCGCTACTCCGGTGAGACTTGTTAGCTTTTGCCATCCGTTAAATCTCAATAAAGACATGTTTTAGTACACTTTATTGAAGACCATGCATATAGTTGTGTACACTCACTGAACTGTCTGTAACGTGTAGATAGTTAATTTCATTAATGTCGGACCGTGTGTATCGATGCAAGTGTATGTAGCCTGCATTTGCACATGTGCAGTCCCCTGTAGCTCAGTTGGTAGAGCATGGCGCTTGCAACGCCAGGGTTGTGGGTTCGTTTCCCACAGGGGGCCAGTATGAAAATGTATGCACTCACTAACTGTAAGTCGATCTGGATAGGAGCGTCTGCTAAATGACGTAAAATGTAAAATGAATATTGGTATTTGTATTTATTAGGGATCCCCATTTGCTGCTGCCAAGGCAGCAGCTACTCTTCCTGGGGTCCAAACACATTAAGGCACTTACATTACATATAAAACATATTGACACATGTGGCTCATGTTAGAGAGGGGAGGGAGGAGAAACACGAGGTTAGCTAGCTAGCAAAGTTCAGCTGGTTAAATGCTACCCAGTAGGAATTTTCACATGCTGAAGTGTAGTTGTTAATGCTGTAGCCTATCTTGTGTTCGCTAGCTAGCTAACATCATTGCTGAATATTCAGTGATGACACGATAGCTAATAATACCACACCTAGCCAGTCAGCGTACTCTGTCTTCCAGATACATGTAGCTAGCTAGGCATAAGATAAAGCTGTTTTAATGCATTGTGACTATTTTGACAAGAAATAATATCACATGGCAGTTTCCTGTTACCTAGGGATAGGGATAGTGTGCAATTGAAATAAAATCAGAGCAATTGGAGTTGGCTGAGCTGACCCTTTTTGGCCTGTTAACATTTTAACTAGATATTGGAGGGACAGTCCACCCCAAATGTAACGTTTGTTTTCAGACCTCAAAACTGAGTGTAGTTGACATGATGTTGATCCATAATCATTCTAGCTAACTTGTACTTGAATCACCAATGTTTGTTTTTTTGGCTCCATTTTCAGATTTCTTCTAGAAGCATTTCTGAACATTGCAGACTTCATGGCTCTTTAGTGGTGGTAAGAACAATTATTCTTATATTTCATTCTAATGTAGACCGCCTGTCTTTCAATGTCAGTCCAGTGGAGTTTTTGGTTTATTCATTGTGTTATGATGAAAGCAGTTCCTCCCTTTTGACATGTGGACCATCTTCACTCTTACCTTTTCTCATTTTCTCAGTGAATGTGGAAGTGTAGAGTCTGTGCTGTAGTAGTATCGAGCAGATACTATTGACCGACTACTTGGTCAGACATATCCGGATGGTGTCGTTGAAAAGAAGAATACACATTAAAGGTCTGATCTACATGTACATTACACTAGCACCGTCACATACTCACAGTAGTGAGAGGTGCTTGGTTTAGGCTGTGTTTGCAGCACTTTTGTTTCAGGATTTGAAAGGGTGAGTGCTGATTACTTCAACATTCTGCAACAAATTTTGTCCTGTTTTTTTCTCTCTCAGACTAACAAGTTGGGAAACGTCGGCTCTAAGCAGTTGAGACTGAAAGGCAACTTTAGGCTTCCATTCATGGACAGTGAGTTTGGAAATGAGTTCATGAACTTGACTTCAACAGCAGATATGCAGGACAAAGGTACTATGAAAGTGATCTCGTTGCCTGATTCGCCCACCCCTTGTAATGCTATTGTACCCCGCTGCCTGCCTGATGACTCCTGGTCCCTTTCATCTGGTGGCTAGCTAGCTAGCTAAAATGGTCCCTTTCCTAAATTAGCCATGGACGGAGATAGGGATTTGGACTTGTGATTTTACTTAATTCTCTGTACTGGCCAATGATTATAACAGCAATTCTGATCCAACCATAAATTCATACATTGTGCCTAAGAGGATGTAAGTTACATATGCAGCTAGATGTAGTAGGCTAATGTTAACTAGCTGGCTAAGAGTTGCCAATGAAAATAAGTTAGGTTAGCGAGTAAGCGTTTTAGCCAGGTAGCCTAGGACAACAAAAACTACAAGTGTGTACTGTATGACAGAGTCATAGACCGTTTCGTCAACATGAAAGAGAGGCGGATGGCATTGGCGTACTTAGGCACACACACACACACACACACACACACACACACATAAGCATAGGTGATTTGATGATGTTGAAGTTGAAATGGTGCTGGAATAGTGGAGGCAGCTCCTGTTTTCTTTGCGACTTGCGGTAACTCTCCGGTGTTCTAAATCAATAGTTATTTAGTAGTCCAAAAATGTCGGAAACATTAACTTTATTGACCATGCTGTAGGTCATGTAACTGTTTGTTACATGCAATATGCTTTGTGGGCTCCACCCGACAGACGTTGCTCTCTGGTGTGATTGAATTTATTCTGCCACTGTGTCTTCTTATTGTCTCGGCCTTAGGCCTACATATCATGGTGGCAAGGCATATGAACTAACAGGTTATAGAGCAAACATCTCAATTATCACAACACATAGGTTGTAATATGGTTTTATTCCTGGCTTGGTGATTTTACCCTCGTACCGCTACTATGTATGCCTGTGTGTGAGAGATTGTGAAATGAATTTGTTTTCAAAATACAACCTTAATTTTGCTTCAGAAATGTGGCTTTTTGATGATTCTTTATTCCTAAATTCCCAGACACCATACCTACAGAAACCGGCCAAAAGCATTAGGCTGATGGAAACAAAAGCAATTTAATTATGATTTACGTAAGCAGATTGAGTTGGATGAACATAAGTCAATTAGCTAGAACTGACATAATTTATTCATTTTGGAGGTATTTTATTCAGTTGTGTTTGATAAACATGAACAAATTTAGTCATAATCATTTTGAATTATTATTTCTACATTCAATACTGTTTCAATAACACAAGTACATTAAGTAAATATGTAATAATAATTTTATGTAAAAATAACCTATTTCCATTTGGTGTAACTACTATCCAAAATGTAATTAAGTTGATCCAAATACTTTTGTGTGTGTGCACACTTGCATGAGTGCGTAAATCACAAGTTAAAGAATCTGTACACAACCTCCATCCAACATATCTGGGTCCTTCCTGCTCCAAATGTTTCATCATGGATTACAAATTAACTATTAATGTGTTTATTTGGGTTTGGGTTTGGGTTTGAGTCAGGTTTCCTCTATTCTCTTTACTCCTGCAAGAACAAGAGAAACCTTGATCAAATATCTGTTCTATAATTCACTGGGTACAAACATCCCAGCTAGGTTGGTACTGTAGTAGGTACAGAACACACAGAAATATTAATCATAGCCAACAGTGTGTTTGTGTGTGCGTATGATGTGTGCCTGTATCTGTGTGTGTGTATGAAATATGTGTGTCTGTATGTGTGTTTTTATATTAGTGTGCATAGCACTGGGCAATTAGTGTGCATAGTACCGTGAGCACACTCAGGTCATCGTGCTGTGACCCACACAGTGCTACACTGCTGATGAGAATCCAAATGAATCCCCAAGCTATGTTCTGATTACGAGAGCATGAGACCAGGGGCACTTGTTAGCTTGATAGCTAGCATCCATCCAGGGCACTCAGCTGAGCATGAAATCTCATATTACACAGCCTATACATATTCATGACTTCAGGCAATACTTGGAGCCAGGTTTTAGTGAAGCTGGTCATGTGTTTGTTATACTCTCAAGCTGATCCCAGACCAGCGATTGGCTATGGTCCCAAGGGTACTTGAGTGTGAGTTTAACTGATCCAGGACTTGCTGTCTATAATGTTTGCTTATTTAAGCTGACATTATGGAAGCTATAATTTTTTTTGCTATCTACAACCTAAAAGCGTTCTTCGGCTGTCCCAATAGGATAACCCTTTTGGGTTCAATGTAGAACCCTTTCCACAGCTGAAGAATCCTTTTGAAACCATTTTTTCTAAGAGTGTAGGGAGGACTATATCACATTTCTGGAAAAGAATTGTAGCCTGGCTTGAATGCCAACATTGTGATGTCATTACCATGATTTGGTGTCTCTGCTGTATTTATGAATGCAAATCCCACAATCCCCCGTGGACCCCAGCTGGTGATGACATCATACACAACTCAGGAATGCGCCAGACCAACTCCCCAGCTTCTCCATGACAACACAGCAGCTAACATATTACCCACTGATGGATGGCAGTACCTGTGTGTGTGTGTGTGTGTGAGGGTTGTGCTCAATTCAGAATTTTGAAATTGACTCCCATTCAACTCATGAGCTGAAATTCGAATTAAATTGGCCACAATTCAAAGAAATTCCACTCAGTCATAGAAAATGAGAGTTTCATTGAATCTGACAGGTCACACTTCCAGTTACAAAGAATATATCACTTTTATCTGGAAACAATGTTCATACTCTTTTGTTTGGCTTCTTTTTGAAGGCCTAAGGGACAACTGTAGCTCAGTTGGTAGAGCATGGCGCTTGCAACGCCAGGGTTGTGGGTTCGTTTCCCACGGGGGGGGGGGCAGTATGAAAATGTATGCACTCATTAACTGTAAGTCGCTCTGGATAAGAGCGTCTGCTAAATGACGTAAATGTAAACTTGAGGGTTAAACCAATGCATTCTGGGAAATGTAGTATCTTCCCCACATTTAACAAAATGTAAGTGATTAATGACAATTTGCATACAGGTTTTGTTTTCCATGATCATTCATTAGGAGTTTACAATGAAAGTCGATTGTATATAACGACATGTTTGATGTTTTATGTACAAGATGCATATTTGTATAGACTACACCTAATATAGAATAGAAGAGGTATTTTAATTTCACTTACTTCAATTCTATTTACTTTCATTCAAATTTGAATTGCAATTCTGTATCCTGTTTACTACTTCAATTCAAATTCAATTCAAATTCAAGAATTGAATTGGAATTTGAGGCATTCTCAATTCAATTCTGAATAGAGCACAACCCTGGTGTTTGTGTATGTGTGTGCGCGTGTGTACGTGCATCCATGTGTGCATGCATACTCCTGTCCATCCGTCAAGCAGTCAATCCATTATTCTGTTCATCTGTCCATCCGTCTGTCCTTTTCTCGGCTAATCTGTGCAACAGCGTGCAGCTCACCTTTCAGGTGCTTCCGAGCTGAAGGACCTCTGTGCTCCGTCTCCATCTCACTTCATGTAACAGCTGAACCCAGGCCAGACAGACAATCTTTCCCACAGGTCATATATACAGTGCCTTCAGAAAGTATCCACACCCCTTGACTTTTTCCACATATTGTTGTGTTACAGCCTGAATTTAAAATTGAATAAATTTAGATTTTGTTGTCATTGGCCTACAAATTAATTGAAAAAAACAAAAAGCTGAAATGTCTTGAGTCAATAAGTATTCAACCCCTTTGTTATGGCAAGCCTAAATAAGTTCAGGAGAAAACATTTGCTTAACAAGTCACATAATAAGTTGCATGGACTCACTCTGTGTGCAATAATAGTGTTTAACATGATTTTTGAATGACTACCTCATCTCTGTGACCCACACATACAATTATCTGTAAGGTCCCTCAGTCGAGCAGTGAATTTCAAACACAGATTCAACCACAAAGAACAGGGAGGTTTTCCAATGCTACGCAAAGAAGGGCGCCTATTGGTCGATAAAAAAAAAAGAAGATATTGAATATCTGGAATAAGTCAAGGGGTATGAATTCTTTCTGAAGGCACTGTAACAAAGAAAACTGAAACAGGGCCAGCCAACAAGTCATAGAAAGTTTTTAAAAAACAACGACCCGTGAGACAATCAAGAGTTGCTCTACTCTCCTCTACACAGATCAATTCAGGAGAGGAATGAGGTGAGTTGTTGTCATGGTGTGTTGTTGTGTTGGGTAAATTATGTTAGTGAAGTTGTAGGAAGGCTGAATAACTCTGGCTAGGTAATAAAGTTTAGAGATTGGAGAGTAGGTCGAGACTAGAGGAAGGCTTCTTGTCCTGGTTTAGAAATGCATTCCAGTGTCAGCTAAGAAGACTGAATTATGAAGAGAGGGAGAGTAGCTTTCACTGCTTTTTCTATGTCAGGAGGGATTTGTGTAAGAGGGAGAGAGCAAACAACTTGAGAAAGAACTGGAAGAGAAAATGAGACTATTAAAACAGTAAGAGCCATACTATGTCTACTTCATATACTAGCAAGTCTGCTGCATACATTCAACATACTGTAATAAAGCTTGAGACCACCCGAGAGGTCAAATCAGATCAGAATCGAATAAAGTTGTTGTAAACAACAGGTGTAGACTAACAGTGAAATGCTTACTTACGGACCCTTCCCAACAACGCAGAGAGAAAAATAGAAAAATAATAGAAAAATAATAACACGAGGAATAAATACACAATGAGTAACTATAACTTGGCTATATACACAGGGTACCAGTACTGAGTCGATGTGCGGGGGTACGAGGTAATTGTACCTGTTGTTTCTAGACTTGGTGCATCGGTACCGCTTGCTGTGTTGTTGCAGAGAGAAAAGTCTATGACTTGGGTGGCTGGAGTCTTTGACCATATTTAGGGCCTTCCTCTGACACCGCCTGGTATAGAGGTCCTGGATGGCAGGGAGCTCGTCCCCAGTGAGGTACTGGGCTGTACGCACTACCCTCTGTAGCGCCTTGCGGTCGGATGCCAATCAGTTGCCATACGAATCGGTGATGCAGCCAGTCAACATGCTCTCAATTGGTGCAGCTGTATAACTTTTTGAGGATATGAGAGCCTATGCCAAATCTTTTAAGCCTCCTGAGTGGGAAGAGGCGTTGTTGTGCCTTCTTCACGACTGTGTTGGTGTGTGTGGACCATGTTCATTCCTTAGTGATGTGGACAGAGGAACATGAAGCTCTCGACCCGTTCCACTACAGCCCCTTCGATGTGGATGGGGACGTTCTCGGCCCTCCGTTTCCTGTAGTCCACGATCAGCTCCTTTGTCTTGCTGACACGACACTGCTGAACAACAAACCCATCAGGTTTTCTAAGTAGCCTGTGAATTAAATAAAATATCATCACTCAGTAAACATATAGCGACAAAAATAACTTTTCTAGTTTGGAATTAATGATACTAATATAGTGACTGTATGTAGTGAATAGATTAAGGCCAGTGATGCTGACACCGTTACTATGCAACCAGCTGTGTAACGTTAAGTTGCAGAATGCTTGTTGACACGTATTTGTAGCATGTTAGCTAAAAAGACTGGTACTCAGGCTAGACAAGTACCACCCTTTTTATTTTTGCCCTAGAAAATACACAATAGTTTATGACAACAGGCATGCACTACAGTGCCTTCAGAAAGTATTCACACCCCTTTACCTTTTCCACATTTGTATGTGTTACAGCCTGAATTTCAAATGGATTAAATTCAGATTTTGAGTCACTGGGCTACACACAATACCCCATAATGTCAAAGTGGAATGATGTTTATAATTATTTATTTTTATAATTGAAAATGAAAAGCTGAAATGTAAGTTGCGTGGACTCACTCTGTGTGCAATAAAAGTGTTTAACATGATTTTTGAATGACTACCCCATCTCTGTACCCCACACATATAATGATCTGTAAGGCCCTTCACTCGAGCAGTGAATTTAAAACACAAATTAAACCACAAAGACCAGGGAGGTTTTCCAATGCCTCGCAAAAAAAGGGCACCTATTGGTAGATTGGTATATTTAAAAAAAGAAGCAGACATTGAATATCCCTTTGAGCATGGTGAAGTCATTAATTACACTTTGGATGGTGTATCAATACACCCAGTCACTACAAAGATACAGGCGTCTTTCCTAACTCAGTTGCCGGAGAGGAAGAAAACCGCTCAGGGATTTCACCATGAGGCCAATGGTGACTTTAAAACTGTTACAGAGTTGAATGGCTGTGATTGGAGAAAACTGAGAATGGATCAACAACAGTGTAGATACTCCAAAATACTAACCTACATGACAAAGTGAAAAGAAGGAAGCCTGTACAGAATACAAATATTCCAAAAGATGCATCCTGTTTGCAATAAGGTACTAAAGTAAAGTACCACTCTTCATATTTTCAAGCATGGTGGTGGCTGCTTCATGTTATGGGTATGCTTTTCATCGGCAAGGACTAGGGAGTTTTTTGGGGATAAAAATAAATGGAATAGAGCTAAGCACAGGCAAAATCCTAGAGGAAAACCTGGTTCAGTCTGCTTTCCACCAGACACTGGGAGACAAATTCACATTTCAGCATCACAATAACCTAAAACAGAAGGCCAAATCTACACTGGAGTTGCTTACCAAGATGACATTACATTTACATTTACATTTACGTCATTTAGCAGACGCTCTTATCCAGAGCGACTTACAAATTGGTGCATTCACCCTATAGCCAGTGGGATAACCACTTTACACATTTTTTTATTTTATTTTATTATTTTTTTTGGGGGGGGGGGGTAGAAGGATTACTTTATCCTATCCCAGGTATTCCTTAAAGAGGTGGGGTTTCAAATGTCTCCGGATTACTTTATCCTATCCCAAGTATTCCTTAAAGAGGTGGGGTTTCAAATGTCTCCGGAAGGTGGTGAGTGACTCCGCTGTCCTGGCGTCGTGAGGGAGCTTGTTCCACCATTGGGGTGCCAGAGCAGCGAACAGTTTTGACTGGGCTGAGCGGGAGCTATGCTTCCGCAGAGGAAGGGGAGCCAGCAGGCCAGAGGTGGATGAACGCAATGCCCTCGTTTGGGTGTAGGGACTGATCAGAGCCTGAAGGTACGGAGGTGCCGTTCCCCTCACTGCTCCATAGGCAAGCACCATGGTCTTGTAACGGATGCGAGCTTCAACTGGAAGCCAGTGGAGTGTGCGGAGGAGGGGGGTGACGTGAGAGAACTTGGGAAGGTTGAACACCAGACGGGCTGCGGCATTCTGGATGAGTTGTAGGGGTTTAATGGCACAGGCAGGGAGCCCAGCCAACAGCGAGTTGCAGTAATCCAGACGGGAGATGACAAGTGCCTGGATTAGGACCTGTGCCGCTTCCTGTGTAAGGCAGGGTCGTACTCTCCGAATGTTGTAGAGCATGAACCTGCAGGATCGGGTCACCGCCTTGATGTTAGCGGAGAACGACAGGGTGTTGTCCAGGGTCACGCCAAGGCTCTTCGCACTCTGGGAGGAGGACACAACGGAGTTGTCAACCGTGATGGCGAGATCATGGAACGGGCAGTCCTTCCCCGGGAGGAAGAGCAGCTCCGTCTTGCCAGGGTTCAGCTTGAGGTGGTGATCCGTCATCCATACTGATATGTCTGCCAGACATGCAGAGATGCGATTCGCCACCTGGTTATCAGAAGGGGGAAAGGAGAAGATTAGTTGTGTATCGTCAGCGTAGCAATGATAGGAGAGGCCATGTGAGGATATGACAGAGCCAAGTGACTTGGTGTATAGGGAGAAAAGGAGAGGGCCTAGAACTGAGCCCTGGGGGACACCAGTGGTGAGAGCACGTGGTGCGGAGACAGCTTCTCGCCACGCCACTTGGTAGGAGCGACCGGTCAGGTAGGACGCAATCAAGGAGTGAGCCGCGCCGGAGATGCCCAGCTCGGAGAGGGTGGAGAGGAGGATCTGATGGTTCACAGTATCAAAGGCAGCAGACAGGTCTAGAAGGACAAGAGCAGAGGAGAGAGAGTTAGCTTTAGCAGTGCGGAGAGCCTCCGTGACACAGAGAAGAGCAGTCTCAGTTGAATGACCAGTCCTGAAACCTGACTGTTTTGGATCAAGAAGGTCATTCTGAGAGAGATAGCAAGAGAGTTGGCTAAAGACGGCACGCTCAATAGTTTTGGAAAGAAAAGAAAGAAGGGATACTGGTCTGTAGTTGTTGACATCAGTGGGATCGAGTGTTGGTTTTTTGAGAAGGGGAGCAACTCTCGCTCTCTTGAAGACGGAAGAGACATAGCCAGCGGTCAAGGATGAGTTGATCAGCGAGGTGAGGTAGGGGAGAAGGTCATCGGAGATGGTCTGGAGAAGAGAGGAGGGGATGGGGTCAAGCGGGCAGGTTGTTGGGCGGCCTGCAGTCACTAGTCGCAATATTTTATCTGGAGAGAGAGGGGAGAAAGAAGTCAAAGCATAGGGTAGGGCAGTGTGAGCAGGACCAGCAGTGTCATTAGACATAACAAACGAGGATCGGATGTCGTCAACCTTCTTTTCAAAGTGGTTGACGAAGTCATCCACAGAGAGGGAGGAGGGGGGGGGGGGGGGGGGGGGGGGGGGGGGGAGGATTCAGCAGTGAGGAGAATGTGGCAAAGAGCTTCCTAGGGTTAGAGGCAGATGCTTGGAATTTAGAGTGGTAGAAAGTGGCCTTAGCAGCAGAAACAGATGAAGAAAATGCAGAGAGGAGGGAGTGAAAAGATGCCAGGTCGGCAGGGAGTTTAGTTTTCTTCCATTTCCGCTCAGCTGCCCGGAGCTCTGTTCTGTGAGCTCGCAATGAGTCATCAAGCCACGGAGCTGGAGGGGAGGACCGAGCCGGCCGGGAGGATAGGGGACACAGGGAGTCAAAGGATGCAGAAAGGGAGGAGAGGAGGGTTGAGGAGGCAGAATCAGGAGATTGGAGGGAGAAGGATTGAGCAGAGGGAAGAGATGATAGGATGGAAGAGGAGAGAGTAGTGGGAGAGAGAGAGCGAAGGTTGCGGCGGCGCGTTACCATCTGTGTAGGGGCAGAGTGAGTAGTGTTGGAGGAGAGCGAGAGAGAAAAGGATACAAAGTAGTGGTCGGAGACATGGAGGGGAGTTGCAGTGAGATTAGTAGAAGAGCAACATCTAGTAAAGATGAGGTCAAGCGTATTGCCTGCCTTGTGAGTAGGGGGGGACGGTGAGAGGGTGAGGTCAAAAGAGGAGAGGAGTGGAAAGAAGGAGGCAGAGAGAAATGAGTCAAATGTAGACGTAGGGAGGTTGAAATCCCCCAAAACTGTGAAGGGTGAGCCATCCTCAGGAAAGGAACTTATCAAGGCGTCAAGCTCATTGATGAACTCTCCAAGGGAACCTGGAGGCGATAGATGACAAGGATATTAAGCTTAAATGGGCTAGTGACTGTGACAGCGTGGAATTCAAATGAGGAGATAGACAGATGGGTTAGGGGAAAAATTGAGAATGACCACTTGGGAGAGATGAGGATTCCTGTGCCACCACCCCTCTGACCAGATGCTCTCGGGGTATGCGAGAACACATGGTCAGACGAGGAGAGAGCAGTAGGAGTAGCAGTGTTTTCAGTGGTAATCCATGTTTCCGTCAGCGCCAGGAAGTCGAGGGACTGGAGGGTAGCATAGGCTGGGATGAAGTCAGCCTTGTTGGCAGCAGAACGGCAGTTCCAGAGGCTGCCTGAGACCTGGAACTCCAGGTGTGTGGTGCGTGCAGGGACCACCAGGTTAGAGAGGCAGCAGCCACGCGGTGTGAGGCGTTTGTGTAGCCTGTGCGGAGAGGAGAGAACAGGGATAGGCAGAGGCATAGTTGACAGGCTGTAGCAGATGGCTACAATAATGCAGAGGAGATCGGAATGAAATGAACTAAACATCTGGGAAAGGAGAGAGCAGGGCCTCCCTCACCAAAACAATATAACTCTCCCAACTTCCACCTCAGAAACTATAATTGTTTCACTGAACCACCCGAATAAAACTCTCCCAACTTCCACTTTAGAAATTAGAATTGTTGTAAACTACAGCGGTTCAATGTTTCAAGGAATAGACTCAACTTACTTTATTCAGCTAGCTAACTATGACGCCATAGCTAACTAGCATGCTAGCATCCAATAACACACAGTTTAGCACCAATACTTGGTTACAACAAACTACCAATAGTGTGTTAACACACTAAACAGATAATTCGTGTCCGTGTCTAGTTCTTTCATAACGTAGCAATAATTAAACGTTGGCTAGCTAGCACAAAGATATTGTATTTAGCTACTACAGTACAGCTAGCTGGTAGTGTTGGCTAGCTAGCAATGGCTGCTGTGTTGACTTTGTTTGAAAAACGGCGTCGCTGCGAAACGAATGTAGCTGGCTAAAAGGATATTGTATTTAGTTGCTACCGTTGCTAATAGCTACTCGACAGCTAGTCCAGGAGGTGAGTTAGCTAGCTAGCTTCGTGCTACACCCGGCACCGCCGAATACAAAAGTAACCTACAATAACTACATACAACAACTACCCACAACAGCCCACGATGCCTACGTATAATACCTAATAATATACAGCCCACGATGCCTACCTATAATACCTAACTACAATCTAAATACAGTGGGGTAAAAAAGTATTTAGTCAGCCACCAATTGTGCAAGTTCTCCCACTTAAAAAGATGAGAGAGGGCTGTAATTTTCATCATAGGTACACGTCAACTATGACAGACAAAATGAGGAAAAAAAATCCAGAAAATCAAATTGTACGATTTTTAATGAATTTATTTGCAAATTATGGTGGAAAATAAGTATTTGGTCAATAACAAAAGTTTCTCAATACTTTGTTATATACCCTTTGTTGGCAATGACACAGGTCAAACGTTTTCTGTAAGTCTTCACAAGGTTTTCACACACTGTTGCTGGTATTTTGGCCCATTCCTCCATGCAGATCTCCCCTAGAGCAGTGATGTTTTGGGGCTGTCGCTGGGCAACACAGACTTTCAACTCCCTCCAAAGATTATCTATGGGGTTGAGATCTGGAGACTGGCTAGGCCACTCCAGGACCTTGAAATGCTTCTTACGAAGCCACTCCTTCATTGCCCGGGCGGTGTGTTTGGGATCATTGTCATGCTGAAAGACCCAGCCACGTTTCATCTTCAATGCCCTTGCTGATGGAAGGAGGTTTTCACTCAAAATCTCACGATACATGGCCCCATTCATTCTTTCCTTTACACAGATCAGTCATCCTGGTACCTTTGCAGAAAAACAGCCCCAAAGCATGATGTTTCCACCCCCATGCTTCACAGTAGGTATGGTGTTCTTTGGATGCAACTCAGCATTCTTTGTCCTCCAAACACGACGAGTTGAGTTTTTACCAAAAAGTTATATTTTGGTTTCATCTGACCATATGACATTCTCCCAATCCTCTTCTGGATCATCAAAATGCACTCTAGCAAACTTCAGACTGGCCTGGACATGTACTGGCTTAAGCAGGGGGACACGTCTTCACTGCAGGATTTGAGTCCCTGGCGGCGTAGTGTGTTACTGATGGTAGGCTTTGTTACTTTGGTCCCAGCTCTCTGCAGGTCATTCACTAGGTCCCCCCGTGTGGTTCTGGGATTTTTGCTCACCGTTCTTGTGATCATTTTGACCCCACGGGGTGAGATCTTGCGTGGAGCCCCAGATCGAGGGAGATTATCAGTGGTCTTGTATGTCTTCCATTTCCTAATAATTGCTCCCACAGTTGATTTCTTCAAACCAAGCTGCTTACCTATTGCAGATTCAGTCTTCCCAGCCTGGTGCAGGTCTACAATTTTGTTTCTGGTGTCCTTTGACAGCTCTTTGGTCTTGGCCATAGTGGAGTTTGGAGTGTGACTGTTTGAGGTTGTGGACAGGTGTCTTTTATACTGATAACAAGTTCAAACAGGTGCCATTAATACAGGTAACGAGTGGAGGACAGAGGAGCCTCTTAAAGAAGAAGTTACAGGTCTGTGAGAGCCAGAAATCTTGCTTGTTTGTAGGTGACCAAATACTTATTTTCCACCATAATTTGCAAATAAATTCATAAAAAATCCTACAATGTGATTTTCTGGATTGTTTTTCCTCAATTTGTCTGTCATAGTTGACGTGTACCTATGATGAAAATTACAGGCCTCTCTCATCTTTTTAAGTGGGAGAACTTGCACAATTGGTGGCTGACTAAATAATTTTTTTCCCCACTGTACATAGTTTAAGCCTTACTCGACAAAGCCCAAGCTATGTATAAAGCCAAACTTACCCGACGCCAGCTGTCTGGGTGGCAGACTGCAATCAGTAGCTGTAATTAAGTACAGCAGCTACCAACCACCTAACGTTAATGCCTCGGATAATGAGGTTAGAAAAACAGCTGAATGGTAGGCAGCTAGCTGGCTCAATCACAGGTACTCTTAAGCGTGAAATAACATTGGAAACAACTAACCACAGTTGCTAAAAGTTACCAGTAGCTACCCGCTAGCTAGCTTTGTTGGTCCAAGTAGTGGGTTAGCTAGCCTCGTGCTTCGCCGGGGTCCGCCGAATACAATACTTACCTACAATAATTACCTACAATAACCTACAATAACCTACAATAACTACCTAAGTAAACTACCTATAATACCTAACTACAATACCTACCTACAATCTAAATACATGGTTTAAGCTTTACTCAACACCATATAAGAAGCCAAGCTTACCTCCTGCTAGAGAAAACACAACCTCTCCCGACAACCTCTCCCGACAACATGAGCATTGAATGTTCATGAGTGGCCTTGTTACAGTTTTGACTTAAATCATCTTGAAAATCTATGGCAAGACTTGAAAATGGCTGTCTAGCAATGATCAACAACAAACTTGACAGTAACAAGAATACTGTGCAAATGTTATACAATCCAAGTGTGAAAAGGTCTTAGAGACTTACCCAGAATGACTCACAGCTGTAATCACTGCCAAAGGTGATTCTAACATGTAATGACTCAGGAGGTTGAATATTTATGTAATCAACACATAGTACCGTGAAATCAAATCAAATCAAATTTTATTTGCCACATGCGCCGAATACAACAGGTGTAGACATTACCGTGAAATGCTTACTTACAGCCCTTAACCAACAATGCATTATTTCTTAATAAAAAAGTAAAATAAAACAACAACAAAAAAGTGTTGAGAAAAAAAGAGCAGAAGTCAAATAAAATAACAGTAGGGAGGCTATATACAGGGGGGTATCGGTGCAGAGTCAATGTGCGGGGGCACCAGCTAGTTGAGGTAGTTGAGGTAATATGTACATGTGGGTAGAGTTAAAGTGACTATGCATAAATAATTAACAGAGTAGCAGCAGCGTAAAAAGATGGGGTGGGGGTGCAAATAGTCCGGGTAGCCATGATTAGCTGTTCAGGAGTCTTATGGCTTGGGGGTAGAAGCTATCGAGAAGCCTTTTGGATCTAGACTTGGCGCTCCGGTACCGCTTGCCGTGCGGTAGCAGAGAGAACAGTCTATGACTAGGGTGGCTGGAGTCTTTGACAATTTTTAGGTCCTTCCTCTGACACCGCATCGTATAGAGGTCCTGGATGGCAGGAAGCTTGGCCCAATGATGTACTGGGCCGTACGCATTGCCCTCTGTAGTGCCTTGCAGTCGGAGGCCGAGCAGTTGCCATACCAGGCGGTGATGCAACCAGTCAGGATGATCTCGATGGTGCAGCTGTAGAACTTTTTGAGGATCTGAGGACCCATGCCAAGTCTTTTCAGTCTCCTGAGGGGGAATAGGCTTTGTCGTGCCCTCTTCATGACTGTCTTGGTGTGTTTGGACCATGATAATTCATTGGTGATGTGGACACCAAGGAACCAGTTAGCTCTCAACCTGTTCCACTACAGCCCTGTCGATGAGAATGGGGGCGTGCTCAGTCCTCTTTTTTTTCCTGTAGTCCACAATCATCTCCTTTGTCTTGGTCACGTTGAGGGAGAGGTTGTTATCCTGGCACCACACGGCCAGGTCTCTGACCTCCTCCCTATAGGCTGTCTCATCGTTGTAGGTGATCAGGCCTACCACTGTTGTGTCGTCGGCAAACTTAATGATGGTGTTGGAGTCGTGCCTGGCCATGCAGTCATGGGTGAACAGAGAGTACAGGAGGGGACTGAGCACACACCCCTGAGGGGCCCCCGTGTTGAGGATCAACATGGCAGATGTGTTGTTACCTACCCTTACCACCTGGGGGCGGCCCGTCAGGAAGTCCAGAATCCAGTTGCAGAGGGAGGTGTTTAGTCCCAGGATCCTTAGCTTAGTGATGAGCTTTGAGGGCACTATGGTGTTGAACACTGAGCTGTAGTCAATGAATAGCATTCTCACGTAGGTGTTCCTCTTGTCCAGGTGGGAAAGGGCAGTGTGGAGCGCAATAGAGATTGCATCATCTGTGGATCTGTTGGGGCGGTATACAAATTGGAGTGGGTCTAGGGTTTCTGGGATAATGGTGTTGATGTGAGCCATGACCAGCCTTTCAAAGCACTTCATGGCTACAGACATCAGTGCTACGGGTCGGTAGTCATTTAGGCAGGTTATCTTAGTGTCCTTGGGCACGGGGACTATGGTGGTCTGCTTGAAACATGTTGGTATTACAGACTCAGTCAGGGTCATGTTGAAAATGTTGGTGAAGACACTTGCCAGTTGGTCAGCACATGCTCGGAGTATTTGCCCCTTTTCTGATTCTCTATTTTGCATATTTATGATATTGAATGTTATCAGATCTTCAACCAAAACCAAATATTAAATAAAGGGAACCTGAGTTTACAAATAACAAAAGAAAAAATTATACTTATTTTATTTATTTAATTAACAAAGTTATGCAACACCCATTTCCCCTGTGTGAAAAAGTAACTGCCCCCTTACACTCAATAACTGGTTGTGTCACCTTTATCTGCAATGACTCAAACCAAACACTTCCTGTAGTTGTTGATCAGTCTCTCACGTCGCTGTGGAGGAATTTTGACCCACTCTTCCATGCATAACTGCTTTAACCCAGCAACATTTGTTGTGAACTGCTCGTTTCAAGTCCTGCCACAACATCACAATTGGAATTAGGTCTGGACTTTGACTACGCCATTCCAAAACATCAAAATTGTTGCTTTTTAGCCATTTTCATGTAGACTTGATTGTGTGTTTTGGAGAACTGTCTTACTGCATGACCCAGCTGCGCTTCAGCTTCAGCTCACAGATGGATGGCCTGACATTCTCCTGTAGAATTCTCTTATACAGAGCAGAATTTATGGTTCCTTCTATTAAGGCAAGTTGTCCAGGTCCTGAGGAGGCAAAGCATGCCCAAACCATCACACTACCACCACCATGCTTGACTGTTGGTATAAGGTTCTTACTGTGGAATGCAGTGTTTGATTTTCGCCAGGCATTATGGGACCCTTGTTGTCCAATGTAAGGGGGCAATTACTTTTTCACACAGCGGCATTGGGTGTTGCTTAACTTTGTTTATGAAATACATTTAAAAAGTATTTAATTGTTGTGTTATTTGTTCACTCAAGTTCCCTTTATCTAATATTAGGTTTTGGTTGAAGATCTGATAACATTCAGTATAAAAAATATGCAAAAGTAGAGAAAATTAGAAAGGGTGCAACTACTTTTTCACAGCACTGTATTAGTGTTTAATCAGATTTTTTTTAAACAAATGTTTGAATTTTTCTTCCACTTTGACATTACTGAGTATTTTGTGTAGAACGTTGACAAAAAATTACAATTAAATCAATTTTAATCCCACCTTGTAACACAACAAAATGTGGAGAAAGTCAAGGCGTGTGTATACAGTGGGGGAAAAAAGTATTTAGTCAGCCACCAATTGTGCAAGTTCTCCCACTTAAAAAGATGAGAGAGGCCTGTAATCATAGGTACACGTCAACTATGACAGACAAAGTGAGAAAAATAATCCAGAAAATCACATTGTAGGATTTTTAATGGATTTATTTGCAAATTATGGTGGAAAATAAGTATTTGGTCAATAACAAAAGTTTCTCAATACTTTATTATATACCCTTTGTTGGCAATGACACAGGTCAAACTTTTTCTGTAAGTCTTCACAAGGTTTTCACACACTGTTGCTGGTATTTTGGCCAATTCCTCCATGCAGATCTCCTCTAGAGCAGTGATGTTTTGGGGCTGTCGCTGGGCAACACGGACTTTCAACTCCCTCCAAAGATGTTCTATGGGGTTGAGATCTGGAGACTGGCTAGGCCACTCCAGGACCTTGAAGTGCTTCTTACGAAGCCACTCCTTCGTTGCCCGGGCGGTGTGTTTGGGATCATTGTCATGCTGAAAGACCCAGCAACGTTTCATCTTCAATGCCCTTGCTGATGGAAGGAGGTTTTCACTCAAAATCTCACGAGACATGGCCCCATTCATTCTTTCCTTTACACGGATCAGTCGTCCTGGTCCCTTTGCAGAAAAACAGCCCCAAAGCATGATGTTTCCACCCCCATGCTTCACAGTAGGTATGGTGTTCTTTGGATGCAACTCAGCATTCTTTGTCCTCCAAACACGACGAGTTGAGTTTTTACCAAAAAGTTATATTTTGGTTTCATCTGACCATATGACATTCTCCCAATCCTCTTCTGGATCATCCAAATGCACTCTAGCAAACTTCAGACGGGCCTGGACATGTACTGGCTTAAGCAGGGGGACACATCTGGCACTGCAGGATTTGAGTCCCTGGCGGCGTAGTGTGTTACTGATGGTAGGCTTTGTTACTTTGGTCCCAGCTCTCTGCAGGTCATTCACTAGGTCCCCCCCGTGTGGTTCTGGGATTTTTGCTCACCGTTCTTGTGATCATTTTGACCCCACGGGGTGAGATCTTGCGTGGAGCCCCAGATCGAGGGAGATTATCAGTGGTCTTGTATGTCTTCCATTTCCTAATAATTGCTCCCACAGTTGATTTCTTCAAACCAAGCTGCTTACCTATTGCAGATTCAGTCTTCCCAGCCTGGTGCAGGTCTACAATTTTGTTTCTGGTGTCCTTTGACAGCTCTTTGGTCTTGGCCATAGTGGAGTTTGGAGTGTGACTGTTTGAGGTTGTGGACAGGTGTCTTTTATACTGATAACAAGTTCAAACAGGTGCCATTAATACAGGTAACGAGTGGAGGACAGAGGAGCCTCTTAAAGAAGAAGTTACAGGTCTGTGAGAGCCAGAAATCTTGCTTGTTTGTAGGTGACCAAATACTTATTTTCCACCATAATTTGCAAATAAATTCATAAAAAATCCTACAATGTGATTTTCTGGATTGTTTTTCCTCAATTTGTCTGTCATAGTTGACGTGTACCTATGATGAAAATTACAGGCCTCTCTCATCTTTTTAAGTGGGAGAACTTGCACAATTGGTGGCTGACTAAATACTTTTTTTCCCCACTGTACTTTCTGAAAGCACTGTAGTAGCAGACGAAGCCCCCGAATTCTAGCTAGCTAGTTGTAACCTAGCCCTTGATCATGACTCCCAGTTCCATTACAGTAAAGGTAGAATGCCGCCAGGGCCTGAGTTATCGAGAGCAAGTACTGACCCAAACAACATGCCTATTCTCATAAAAGTAGCTAGCTACCTAACTTGCAAATCCAGGTTAGTTATCAATGTCTTTGTCTGAGTTGAAATGTGGGGGGGGGTGGGGGGGGGCTACCTATCAACATTTTGTCTGGTGGTACATGTTAGTCGCCATCCCTTCGTATGGTGTCCCATATTAAACAGCTCCCTGACATCTTTGAAGAATACACAGCCCCCCCCCCCCACCAAACATTAAATTCAATATTAACAAAAGACGATGAAGTGTCTTGTATCATATGAATGCAGAGTGCAAAGTCTCTCCCAGTTCAGACATCTGTATCAACCTGTCTTTTAGTCAGGGGACTCCATGACAAACCATCTCTCCTGTCCTCTATCTGTAGAAAAACAAGATAGAGTTGATACACACAGCACTGATTAAATTATCAATGGTTGTTAGGTGAATTCCAGGACAGACAAGTGATAGTATTTTGACCTATGACCAGATCAAATGTGACCAACCTGAAGTGGGACTTGTGCCTGGCCACATACTGACTCAGCGTTCTTCTCCTGATATGGTTTGGGGGGTGCTGAACAACAAATCCACCAGGTTTTCTAAGATGCCTGTGAATGAAATAAATATCATCACTCAGTAAACATATAGTGAGAAAAATAACTTTTCTCTATGTTGGAGAGTGCGCAGTGATGTGGGCTGGTGGGGCTAAAATGCCAGGGTTTAATTTTGTCCCAGTACGCCCCTGCCTGTCACTGCTGCAAAATTCTCACCCTCTTATTTTTGGCACAACCTGTGAAAATAGCTATTTCTAAAGATTGTCCCTGCAGGTGTAGATAGCATTTTGGCACAGTGTAGTACATTCCTGGACCATTTGTATTTGGTGCCACTTCAAATACAGACTCAGCTGGAAAACTCATTATGGATGTTGCAGCTATTATATTACCGGATTTCTTCCAAAAATGACGTAAACAGTCAGGCCGTTTTATGGTTATAAGCCTGTTACAGTAAAGTGTTATTGGGCTATAATAATAACAACCATCACCTTATAAATGTAATATGTTCCTAGATATTCCACACAAAAGACAAACCTACTCAAACTTCCAGTATAATTCGACATGAATGGGATTTTACCCAAACTGTGTAGGCTACAAATCCAATTTGACGCTGAGCAAGGTCGCATGTAACGTCAAGACTAGTAACTGCTTTATCCTTGTGAAGAACGGTGTGACAACTACCTAGCTGGTGACAAAGAATCCAAGCCTTTGTTCTCGATTTCATCTGCTGTAACCTCCTGCCTCCTCCCCTCCCTCTCTCCTCCCTCTCTCCTTTCTCCATCCCTTTCTGACTCCCTCTCTCTGGTTTGTCTGCGCGTCGAGCCAATGAGTCGGCAGCGGGAGGAGTTCCGAGCTGAGAGCTTGGGGAACCCTACTCTAAAAGGGGACTAGGGAGTCTGTGGCTTGGGGACGGGGAGTCTTGGGAGAGTGACTTGGGTTGGTCGGAGTTTAATGCGGACCGGGGTTCCTGGGCACATCCCTGCTGGCACAGACACACGAGATGCCACCCTCGCCAAGGAAATCGATCAAGGAGCGCGAGCTGTTCTCCTTAACCTCATCTCTACCATGCGGCTCGTAAGTGAATTAATGCTGACTTCTGGGCTTTTGTATTGTGTTACATTCCTTTAGCGATAGTTCATTGGAAAGCTGTTGGTCGGTGATGCTATTGCCCACAATGAATGCTTGTCCATAATAGGCGAAACAGCGGACTACTGATACATTCCGTTATTCATATGCGCTCGCAGAGAACCAAATCTAACAGTGGAGTGCCATACGATGAGATGTTTGTTTAGATTTGATTTAGAGTACTCGTTGCTACAGCCTCGGCCAACTTGCCCATTATTTTGAAAAATAAGAGTCAGGCGCAAATTCTTTCCTTTAAATAAATAGCTGTATTGCTCCCATTCACACTGACCACAAACTGTAGACTATGGAGAGAAAATAATGCAATGGCACTGTTAGCATTTACGCAAATCGGCAGTTCAGAAAGCTTATTCTAATGGATTTTGTGAATCTCTTTTTTGGTTCAGAATGATTTTTATGACCATTCTAATAGAATTAAGATGACAAGTTTCAAAGAAATTGAGATTTAATTGCAATGACAAGCAATGCAGAATAAATCCACAAAGCTAATAAATTACTTAACTTTACCATTTAGATGCCCTAGACATAGACTGGCGTGTAAGGGGGGCCCAAATGAAATAATAAATAGCTAACTCAGTAAAACTGAAGGGAATCCTCATGTTCTTAAAACACAATTTTAAAGCCTAAACTGCACTGAGAGCACTTTGAAAACAGTCAACTTCAATGCAAACACAAATTATGGTGAACAGGTCATATACAGGTACAAATCTAAATGTCAGGCAAGATCTGATGTGTAATAAAGTGACCCAAAGTTACATTTCTAAACGTCCAGTAGTCAAACCCCTAATCGTGTTCAAGAATATGGATGAAAACAGTCCTGAAATTCAGCCTAAAGGTCATTGGCTTTTCATTTGGAACCAATAAGAACAAGATCGAAAACGTGTAGGATGTCAGTACAGCCTAATACAGCAGATATCAACACCATAATAAACTGGTCCGCCGGACCTTACTGCACACAAGGACACCGAATCAACCACTATATGTTTCCCTTTTACTGTTAAGGATAATAGCTATATTATTATGAACAGACTGCATAATCTTACTGTTTACACAAGTAGCTACTACACTATAATCTAGTACAAATATTTTACCCCAACGAAAAGACCTAGAAGTCCTTCTGTAGGGTTGTGTGTCACGATAAGATAGTATATCAACATCCAAGGAGATTACCACAACTCCCTACTTAACTGGTCAAGTCTAGATCAGCCAGTTGGGAAATGTTATTAGAGACATACATGTGACCTGGGAAACCATGCAAGCCTGCAATCCTTCATATAGGACTGGGTTCGCAGAACTTCTCACTGGGTTTGGGCCTTTCCATCCCTTGCGACCACAAGTCCAACCCCAGGTAGAAAGTTAGGGGGAGTGAGAGTGATGAAAAATGCTCAGTGTATGTAGGCTGTGTTTGCGTGAATGTATGCTTCTGTGCATGCATGATCACGTGTGAGTGTGCGTGTAGCACCTTAAGTAGTATATGGGAGAATCTGATGTACTTTAAATGCCTGTAGGAATGTATGTGTTTGTGTGCGGGCATGTGCATGTGTGTGTGCGTACTGTGTATGTGTGTCCGCTGGCATGCAGGAGTGTAGCTGTGCAGCAGGCAGAGAAGGGCAGGCCATTATCCATATGTCTCCATAGCCTGGGAAAACCTAAGGCTTTTTGTTAAAAGGCCCTTTTATTCATTCCTCATGTCAATGGGCTCCATGGCCTCCTGGTGTTTATCTATCTCTCTGTAGGCTGCTGCTGCTCAGTTTAATACCTTGGCAATATGACTGTTATTACTGCTCATATCACAATATAAGTATTATCACTGGGTGTGTGTGTGTGTGTGTGTGTGTGTGTGTGTGTGTGTATCAATTCTAGAAATTGGAGGAATTGGATATAGTGCTGATCACACTATAGTCTAGACCTTAGTTTGCATGCAGTGAGTTTGCATACGTCTGCTTATCATGAATTAGGTTTCCTTCTCTAAGCTCTGTTTGTATTGGTCTGTGCTGAATTGTAGAACCGTGGTTTGATTAGTGTTGACTGTGCTGCCCTGTAGGGGTCCTCAGTGAGACGTGGACATCGGTGGTCTTCAGTGACTTTCATGTATGTGACTTATGTAGAAATGTAATCAAATTCAGTTATTAATATAACAACTATTAAATCAACTATTCTCTCTTTCTCTTCCCCTCCCTCTCTGTTCGTGGAAGGGATTTCGGTAGTGGCACGGTTCTCCAGTTAGACTCAAACTAACCCCAGTCCCCCTCCATTTTTAGTTAGACAGGGGAATAGTTTCCGGTGCAGGGCTGAGGACTGTTTTTGGAAAGTGTGTGATTTTATTCAGTGCAGTGGAACTGGATGTGACCACAGGGCATGACAAAGCCAGTTGGCTGTTTTAGTCCACTCAGTGGTTAAGGAAATCTAAATTAGTTGGCTCTGGATCTTTCTTTAGAGGTAGACTTTGATTTGACCTCCTCCTATTAGCATTTAAGCCTTTAACTGCCACATGCAAATGAGCTGCTAGACTGTGCATGTACACTACCGGTCAAAAGTTTTAGAACACCTACTCATTCAAGGGTTTTTCTTAATTTTTTTACTATTTTCTACATTGTAGAATAATAGTGAAGACATCAAAACTATTAAATAACACATATGGAATCATGTAGTAACCAAAAAAAGTGTTAAACAAATCAAAATATATTTTAGATTTGAGATTCTTCAAATAGCCACCCTTTGCCTTGATGACAGCTTTGCACACTCTTGGCATTCTCTCAACCAGCTTCATGAGGTAGTCACCTGGAATGCATTTCAATGAACAGGTGTGCCTTAAAAGTTAATTTATGGAATTTATTTCCTTCGTAATGCGTTTGAGCCTATCAGTTGTGTTGTGACAAGGTAGGGGGGTGTTCAGAAAATAGCCCTATTTGGTAAAAGACCAAGTCCATATTATGGCAAGAACATATCAAATAAGCAAAGAGAAATGACAGTCCATCATTACTTTAAGACATGAAGGTCAATCAATATGGAACATTTCAAGAACTTTGAAAGTTTCTTCAAGTGCAGTCGCAAAAACCATCAAGCACTATGATGAAACTGGCTCTCATGAGGACCGCCACAGGAAAGGAAGACCCAGAGTTACCTCTGCTGCAGAGGATAAGTTCATTAGAGTTACCAGCCTCAGAAATTTCAGACCAAATAAATGCTTCACAGAGTTCAAGGAACAGACACATCTCAACATCAACTGTTCAGAGGACACTGTGTGAATCAGGCATTCATGGTCGAATTGCTGCAAAGAAACCACTACTTAATGCAGGGAAACTTAAATCAGTTTTACCTCATTTCTACCAGCATGTTAAATGTGCAACCAGAGGGAAAAAAAACTCTAGACCACCTTTACTCTGGATCATCCAAATGCACTCTAGCAAACTTCAGACGGGCCTGGACATGTACTGGCTTAAGCAGTGACACGAGCCTACCAGACAAGCTAAATTACTTATATGCTAGTAACACTAGTAACACTGAAACATGCATGACAGCATCAGCTGTTCCGGATGACTGTGTGATCACATTCTCCATAGCCGATGTGAGTAAGACCTTTAAACAGGTCAACATTCACAAGGCCACAGGGCCAGACGGATTACCAGGACGTTTACTCCGAGCATTCGCTGACCAACTGGCAAGTGTCTTCACTGACATTTTCAACCTCTCCCTGTCTGAGTCTATAATACCAACATGTTTCAAGCAGACCATCATAGTCCCTGTGCCCAAGAACAATAAGGTAACCTGCCTAAATGACTATCGACCCGTAGCACTCACGTCTGTAGCCATGAAGTGCTTTGAAAGGCTGGTCATGGCTCACATCAACACCATTATCCCAGAAACCCTAGACCCACTTCAATTTGCATATCGCCCCAACAGATCCACAGATGATGCAATCTCTATTGCGCTCCACACTGCCTATTCACACCTGGACAAAAGGAACACCTATGTGAGAATGCTATTCATTGACTACAGCTCAGCGTTCAACACCATAGTGTCCTCAAACCCCATCACTAATCTAAGGACCCTAGGACTCCTCTGCAACTGGATCCTGGACTTCCTGACGGGCCGCCCCCAGGTGGTAAGGGTAGGTAACAACGCATCCGCCACGCTGATCCTCAACACGGGGGCCCCTCAGGGGTGCGTGCTCAGTCCCCTCCTGTACTGCCTGTTCACTCATGACTGCATGGCCAGGCACGACTCGAACACCATCATTAAGTTTGCCAATGACACAACAGTGGTAGGCCTGATCACCGAAAAAGATGAGACAGCCTATAGGGAGGAGGTCAGAGACCTGGCTGTGTGGTGCCAGGACAACAACCTCTCCCTCAACGTGATCAAGACAAAGGAGATGATTGTGGACTACAGGTTAAAGAAGAGGACCGAGCACGCCCCCATTCTCATCGACGGGGCTGTAATGGAGCAGGTTGAGAGCTTCAAGTTCCTTGGTGTCCACATCACCAACAAACTAACATGGTCCAAGCACACCAAGACAGTCGTGAAGAGGGCAAAAACCTATTCTCCCTCAGGAGACTGAAAAGATTTGGCATGGGTCCTCAGATCCTCAAAAGGTTCTACAGCTGCACCATCGAGAGCATCCTGACTGGTTGCATCACTGCCTGGTATGGCAACTGCTCAGCCTCCAACCGCAAGGCACTACAGAGGGCAGTGCGTACGGCCCAGTATATCACTGGGGCCAAGCTTCCTGCCATCCAGGACCTCTATACAAGGCGGTGTCAGATGAAGGCCCTCCAAATTGTCAAAGACTCCAGCGACCCTAGTCATAGACTGTTCTCTCTGCTACCGCATGGCAAGCGGTACCGGAGCGCCAAGTCTAGGTCCAGGAGGCTTCTAAACAGCTTCTACCCCCAAGCCATAAGACTCCTGAACATCTAATCAAATGGCTACCCAGACTATCCCTTCACAGAACAGCGCACACTGGCTCTAACTAGAATAGAAAGAGGAGTGGGAGGCCCCGTTGCACAACTGAGCAAGAGGACAAATACATTAGAGTGTCTCTTCACTGTTGACGTTGAGACTGGTGTTTTGCGGGTACTATTTAATGAAGCTGCCTGTTGAGGCCCTGTGAGGCGCCTGTTTCTCAAACTAGACACTCAAATGTATTTGTCCTCTTGCACAGTTGTGCACCGGGACCTCCCACTCCTCTTTCTATTCTGGTTAGAGCCAGTTTGCGCTGTTCTGTGAATGGAGTAGTACACAGCGTTGTACGAGATCTTCAGTTACTTGGCAATTTCTGGCATGGAATAGCCTTCATTTCTCAGAAAAAGAATAGACTGACAAGTTTCAGAAGAAAGTTATTTGTTTCTGGCCATTTTGAGCCTGTAATAGAACTCACAATTGCTGATGCTCCAGATACTCAATTAGTCTCAAGAAGGCCAGTTCAATTGCTTCTTTAATCAGCACAACAGTTTTCAGCTGTGCTAATATAATTGCAAAAGGGTTTTCTAATGATCAATTAGCCTATTAAAATGATAAACTTGGAATAGCAAACACAATGTGCCATTGGAACACAGGACTGATGGTTGCTGATACAGTGGCTTGCGAAAGTATTAAAATATAAAATTGATTTTTGGGGGGTTTGTGTCATTTGATTTACACAACATGCCTACCACTTTGAAGATGCAAAATAAGTAATTGTGAAACAAACAAGAAATAATACAAAAAAACAGAACTTGAGCAGGCATAACTGTTCATCCCCCCCCCCCAAATTCAATACTTTGTAGAGCCACCTTTTGCAACAATTACAGCTGCAAGTCTCTTGGAGTATGTCTCTATAAGCTTGGCACATCTAGCCACTGGGATTTTTGCCCATTCTTCAAGGCAAAACTGCTCCAGCTCCTTCAAGTTGGATGGGTTCCGCTGGTGTACAGCAATCTTTAAGTCATACCACAAATTCTCAATTGGATGGAGGTCTGGGCTTTGACTAGGCCATTCCAAGACATTTAAATGTTTCACCTTAAACCACTCAAGTGTTGCTTTAGCAGTATGCTTAGGGTCATTGTCCTGCTGGAAGGTGAACCTCCGTCCCAGTCTCAAATCTCTGGAAGACTCAAGAATTTCCCTGTATTTAGCGCCATCCATCATTCCTTCAATTCTGACCAGTTTCCCAGTCCCTACAGATGAAAAACATCCCCACAGCATGATGCTGCCACCACCATGCTTCGCTGTGGGGATGGTGTTCTCGGAGTGATGAGAGGTGTTGGGTTTGCGCCAGACATAGCATTTTCCTTGAAGGCCAAAAAGCTCAATTTTAGTCTCATCTGACCAGAGTACCTTTTTCCATATGTTTGGGGAGTCTCCCACATGCCTTTTGGCGAACACCAAATGTGTTTGCTTATTTTTTTCTTCAAGCAATGGCTTTTTTTCTGGCCACTCTTCCGTAAAGCCCAGCTCTGTGGAGTGTGCGGCTTAAAGTGGTCCTATGGACAGATACTCCAATCTCCGCTGTGGAGCTTTGCAGCTCCTTCAGGGTTATCTTTCATCTCTTTGTTGCCTCTCATATTAATGCCCTCCTTGCCTGGTCCGTGAGTTTTAGTTGGCGGCCCTCTCTTGGCAGGTTTGTTGTGGTGCCATATTCTTTCCATTTTTTAATAATGGATTTAATGGTGCTCCGTGGGATGTTCAAAGTTTCTGATATTTTTTTATAACCCAACCCTGATCTGTACTTCTCCAAAACTTTGTCCTTGACCTGTTTGGAGAGCTCCTTGGTCTTCATGGTGCCACTTGCTTGGTGGTGCCCCTTGCTTAGTGGTGTTACAGACTCTGGGGCCTTTCAGAACAGGTGTATATATACTGAGATCATGTGACAGATCATGTGACACTTAAATAAAGTCCACCTGTGTGCAATCTAACTAATTATGTGACTTCTGAAGGTAATTGGTTGCACCATATCTTATTTAGGGGCTTCATAGCAAAGGGGGTGAATACATATTTTTCCGTTATTTATTTTTTAGAATTTTTTTAAACAAGTTATTATAATTTTTTCACTTCACAAATTTGGACTGTTTTGTGTATGTCCATTACATGAAATCCCCCAAAAATCAATTTAAATTACAGGTTGTAATGTAACAAAATTGGAAAAATGCCAAGGGGGATGAATACTTTTGCAAGGCTCTGTAATGGGCCTCTGTACGCCTATGTAGATATTCCAAAAATCAGCCGTTTCCAGGTACAGTAGCCATTTACAACATTAACATTGTCTACACTGTATTTCTGATCAATTTGATGTTATTTTAATGGACAAAGAAATTGCTTTTCTTTCGAAAACAAGGACATTTCTAAGTGACCCCAAACTTTTTAACGGTGGTGTACATATTACCCCAATTACCTCGACTAACCGGTGCCCCCGCACATTGACTCAGTACCGGTACCCCCTGTATATAGCCTCGCTATTGTTATTTTTACTGCTGCTCTTTAATTATTTGTTACTTTATTTTGTATTATTTTATATTGTATTTTTTTGTTATTTTTTTTGTTATTCTTTCTTAAAACTGCATTTTTGGTTAAGGGCTTGTAAGTAAGCATTTCACTGTAAGGTCTACACCTGTTGTATTCGGCGCATGTGACAAATAACATTTGATTTGATTTAAAGGACACCAATACGAAGAAGAGACTTGCTTGGGCCAAGAAACACGAGCAATGGACATTAGACCGGTGGAAATGTGTCCTTTGGTCTGGAGTCCAAAATTGAGATTTTTGGTTCCAACCGCCGTGTCTTTGTGAGACGCGGTGTGGGTGAACGGATGATCTCTGCATGTGTATTTCCCACCGTAAAGCATGGAGGAGGAGGTGTTATGGTGTGGGGGTGCTTTGCTGGTGACACTGTCAGTGATTTATTTAGAATTCAAGGCACACTTAACCAGCATGGCCACCACATCATTCTGCAGCAATACGCCATCCCATCTGGTTTGCGCTCAGTGGGACTATCATTTGTTTTTCAACAGGACAATGACCCAACACACCTCCAGGCTGTGTAAGGGCTATTTTACCAAGAAGGAGAGTGATGGAGTGCTGCATCAGATGACCTGGCCTCCACAATCCCCCGACCTCAACCAAATTGAGATGGTTTGGGATGAGTCAGACCGCAGAGTGAAGGAAAAGCAGCCAACAGGTGCTCTGCATATGTGGGAACTCCTTCAAGACTGTTGGAAAATCATTCCAGGTGAAGCTGGTTGAGAGAATGCCAAGTGTGCAAAGCTGTCATCAAGGCAAAGAGTGGCTATTTGAAGAATCTCAAATATAAAATATATTTAGATTTGTTTAACACATTTTTTGGTTACTACATGGATTCCATATGTGTTATTTCATAGTTTTGATGTCTTCACTATTATTCTACAAAATGTAGAAAATAGTAAAAGAAAAACTCTTGAATGAGTAGGTGTTCTAAAACTTTTGACCGGTAGTGTATGTGTGTGTATATGTGTGTGTGGTTTGTGTACAGAATGTGTGTGTGTTAGGGGTTGTGAGTGGAGTCAGGCAGAGTTTTTGTATCCAAGCCTAACCCACAGCTTGGGATTGATTTCCAGGACTCTGTGGAAATGCCTTGGCTCAGCACACATATATGTTCTCTAGATTTTTGGCAGAGTAGGGCCTGTATCCAAGTCCAAGAACCAGTAAACATAGGGAATGTGTCACTACGAGTTTAACCTAACGAAATGAGGAGGAGTGACAGAGAGAGGGAGGGAGAGAGATAACGAGAGAAAGAGATAGAGACACACACACAGACAGAAACAGACAGAGAGAGAAAGAGAGAGAAACACAGACAGACAGAAGGAGAGAGAGACAGAAAGACAGAGAGCGAGAGAGAGAGAGAAAGAGAGAGTGAGAGGGAGCGTGAGAGAGAGATGGAGGGATATGTGGAGAGAGTGTGGTTGTCATTAATATTCTAAGTGTCTGATCAAATGGAAAATTCATTAGGCTATATCCAAACCTGATATCTTATTTCACCTGAAGGCAGGCAGGAGTCAGAGACAGGAATGTCTTCAGGGTAGAAGGTCACCACAATGTTGTTTTCTTTGACTTATGTACAGCAGCTTCACCCCCTGTAATTACCATGACGTTGGACACACTTCAATTGCACATACTGTACTCTCGCTCCTGGAAGAATCTACTGTGGTATCCTTTCCTATGTCCTATACCCTAGGAAAGTCCCGCCTACTTCCTGGTTCAAGTCCCATACTGTTTTTAAATGCGCTTCAAGTGTATATCATCAAATTCATGAAAATGGGTTCATTTAAGATAATTGTACAATTATATTTGTGGATTAATTTAGCTTTACCTATCCAGTGTCTTCAGAAAGTATTCATACCTCTTGACTTATTCCATATTCTGTTGTGTTACAGCCTGATTTCAAAACTGATTAAATTGTGTTTTTTCTCACCCATCTACACACAACACCCCATAATGACAAAGTGAAAACGTGTTTGTAGAAATTTTAGCAAATGTATTGAAAATTATATACAGAAATATTGTATCTCATTTACATAAGTATTCACACTCCCGAGTCAATACTTTGTAGAAGCATCTTTGGCAGCGATTACAGCTGTGGGTCATTCTGGGTACGTTTCTAAGAGCTTTCTACACCTGGATTGCGCAACACTTGCCAATTATTCTTATCAAAATTATTCAACTCCGTCAAATTGGTTAATTTAATTTTATTTTATTAGGATCTCTTTTAGTCCTCATTTGGCCTAATCTTCCAAGACTCCTTAAACATTAAAATACTAAGATCACATTTTCACATACATTACCATTTAAAAGTTTGGACACACCTACTCATTCAAGGGTTTTTCTTTATTTGTACTATTTTCTACATTATACAATAATAGTGAAGACATCAAAACTATGAAATAACACATATGGAATCATGTAGTAACCAAAAAAGTGTTAAAATAAAATATATTTCATATTTTTCAAAGTAGCCACCCTTTGCCTTGATGACAGCTTTGTACACTCTTGGCATTCTCTCAACCAGCTTCATGAGGTAGTCACCTGGAATGCATTTCAATTAACAGGTGTGCCTTGTTAAAAGTTAATTTGTGGAATTTCTTTCCTTCTTAATGCGTTTGAGCCAATCAGTTGTGTTGTGACAAGGTAGGGGTGATATACAGAAGATGGCCCTATTTGGTAAAAGACCAAGTCCATATTATGGCAAGAACAGCTCAAATAAGCAAAGAGAAATTATAGTCCATCATTACTTTAAGACATGAAGGTCAGTCAATCCGGAAATTTTCAAGAACTTTGAAAGTTTCTTCAAGTGCAGTCGCAAAAAACATCAAGCACTATGATGAAACTGGCTATCATGAGGACCACCACATGAAAGGAAGACCCAGAGTTACTTCTGCTGCAGAGGATAAGTTCATTAGCGTTAACTGCAACTCAGTTTGCAGCCCAAATAAATGCTTCACAGAGTTCAAGTAACAGATATATCTCAACATCAACTGTTCAGAGGAGACTGCGTGAATCAGGCATTCATGCTGCAAAGAAACCACTACTAAAGGACACCAATAATAAGAAGAAGAGACTTGCTTGGGCCAAGAAACACGAGCAATGGACATTAGACCGGTGGAAATCTGTCCTTTGGTCTGATGAGTCCAAATTTGAGATTTTTGGGTCCAACCGCCATTTCTTTATGAGACGCAGAGTAGGTGAACATATAATGTCCGCATGTCTGGTTCCCAAAGTGAAGCATGGAGGTGTGATGGTGTGGGGGTGCTTTGCTGGTCACACTATCTGTGATTTATTTAGAATTCAAGGCACACTTAACCAGCATGGCTACCACAGCATTCTGCAGCAATACGCCATCCTATCTGGTTTGCGCTTAGTGGGACTATCATTTGTTTTTCAACAGGACAATGACCCAACACACCTCCAGGTTGTGTAAGGGCTATTTGACCAAGAAGGAGAGTAATGGAGTGCTGCATCAGAAGACCTGGCCTCCACAATCACCTGACCTCAACTCAATTGAGATGGTTTGGGATCAGATTGTGAATTTAAAATAAACATTTTTGCTAAAAGTATTATTATATTATTGATCGATTGACTATGACTTTTCAGATCACCCAGTAATGCTATCTGCAAGGTTAGCTCCAGGTAAATATTGCAATCCTTTAGCCATTCCGGGATCGGTACATCAAAAATCTCTTCCCAACTATTTTGCAATCTATATGGGACGGCTGTCAATCCTTTGGTCCTTAAGTGAAACTGATCTACTTTTTTATTTATCACAGTTTTCCTTAACCAATTATGTTCTTTAATGCAAGGCCGACAGACAAGTTCCTTACTTTCTCCCCCTTCCACTTTCCTCTTCCACTTTTGCGGTAAGGCTGCAATTATTTGGTTGTAATTTTGGGTAGAGCAGACATTTCCATATGTTTTTGTTAGCTGCATGTGCGACATAACTCCACCAGTCCTACCGATGATATCATTTACGAAGATTATACCCTTTTTAAACATTCTGTCAAAAAAAATAAAGTTTTTTTGTAAATTAGTATATTTGAATTTAACCACAATATTTGTTGCATTATTTGTTCTGTCGTTTCTGGAGGATTAAATTGAAATTGCAACCAACTTTCTATGGCTTGTTTTAGAAATATTGATATTTGGGAGATGATTTCCTTTTCAAATAACTGAAAATGAGTGGTTGTAATCTGAATAAAGGGAAAAAGGCCATTGTTGAACATTGGGTGAGACAATCTTACTGATTTGCTTGAGAAACAGTTCGGATTTAAGTATAACTTTTGTATGACTGAAGCTTTTAGTGATAGGTCTAATGCTTTAATATTTAATAATTTTGTCCTCTGAATTCATATTCATTATATAAATAGGCCCTTTTAATTTTGTCTGGCTTGCCGTTCCAAATAAAATTGAATATTTTTTTCTCATATAATTTAAAAAACTGTTCGCTAGGCGTAGGCACGACCATAAGCAAATAGGTAAACTGGGATAATACTAAAGAGTTAATCAGGGTGATTTTTCCACAAATTGACAGGTATTTACCTTTCCATGGTAGCCAGATCTTATCTATTTTTGCTAACTTTCTATTAAAATGTATTGAGAGATCATTTATTTCCTTTGGGATATGTATTCCGAGTATATCCACATCACCATCAGACCATTTTATTGGTAAACTACATGGTAATGTAAAAATTGTATTTTTTTGTGATCCAATACGTAATATAGTACATTTGTCATAATTAGGTTTTAATCCAGAGAGGTTAGAAAATGTATCTAGATCCTCTATGAAGCTGTGGAGAGATTCTAGTTGTGGATTTAAAAGAAAACATGAATCATCAGCGTACAATGACACCTTTGTTTTTAAGCCCTGGATTTCTAATCCTCTGATATTATTATTGGATCTGATTTTAATAGCTAACATCTCGATGGCCACAATAAATAGATATGCCGATAGTGGACAACCTTGTTTCACTCCTCTTGACAGTTTAAACTTTCTGAGAAATAGCCATTATTTACTATTTTAGACCTAGGGTTACTATACATGATTTTGACCCATTTTATAAGAGATTCTCCAAAATTGAAATTCTCCAGGCATTTATATATAAACCCCAGTCGTACTTTATCCAATGCCTTTTCGAAGTCTGCTATGAATAGCAGGCCTGATTTCCCATATTTTCCATAGTGTTCTATTGTTTCCAATACTTGCCTTATATAATCTCCAATGTATCTTCCATGTAAAAAACCTGTCTGATTAGAATGAATAATATCCGACAATAGATTAGAATGAATAATATCCGATAATACCTTTTTAATTCTATGCGCTATACATTTTGCTAGAATTTTTGCATCACAACACTGAAGTGTAAGGGGCCTCCAATTTTTTAAATGGACTGGATCTTTAGATTTTCCACTTGTATCCTGTTTCAGTAATAATGAGATCAGAACTTCTTGAGTGTCAGATAATCTACCATTTACATAGGAGTGGTTAAAACATGCTAATAACGGTCCTCTTAGTATATCAAAAAAGGTTTGGTATACCTTGACTGGTATGCCATCCAACCCTGGAGTTTTCCTGGACTTAAAGTCTTTAATTGCATCCAGAAGTTCCTCCTCTGTAATTTCACCTTCACATGAGTCTTTCTGTATGGCTGTTAATTTTACATTACCAATAGAAAAAAAATCTCTACAATTAGCTTCAGTTAGAGGAGATGGAGGCGACTGAAAAGAAAACATATGCTTAAAGTACTTTGTTTCCTCCTTCAAAATATCATTTGGTGAATCATGGGTGACTCCGTCAATTGTAACCAGTTTCATTAAGTTATTTTTGGTAGCATTCCTATGTTGAAGATTAAAAAATAATTTTGTGCATTTTTCCCCATATTCCATCCAGTCTGCTTTATTTTTATAATACACTGCTCAAAAAAATAAAGGGAACACTTAAACAACACAATGTAACTCCAAGTCAATCACACTTCTGTGAAATCAAACTGTCCACTTAGGAAGCAACACTGATTGACAATACATTTCACAAGCTGTTGTGCAAATGGAATAGACAACAGGTGGAAATTATAGGCAATTAGCAAGACACCCCTAATAAAGGACTGTTTTTGCAGGTGGTGACCACAGACCACTTCTCAGTTCCTATGCTTCCTGGCTGATGTTTTGGTCACTTTTGAATGCTGGCGGTGCTTTCACTCTAGTGGTAGCATGAGACGGAGTCTACAACCCACACAAGTGGCTCAGGTAGTGCAGCTCATCCAGGATGGCACATCAATGCGAGCTGTGGCAAGAAGGTTTGCTGTGTCTGTCAGCGTAGTGTCCAGAGCATGGAGGCGCTACCAGGAGACTGGCCAATACATCAGGAGACGTGGAGGAGGCCGTAGGAGGGCAACAACCCAGCAGCAGGACTGCTACCTCCGCCTTTGTGCAAGGAGGAGCAGGAGGAGCACTGCCAGAGCCCTGCAAAATGACCTCCAGCAGGCCACAAATGTGCATGAGTCTGCTCAAACGGTCAGAAACAGACTCCATGAGGGTGGTATGAGGGCCCGACGTCCACAGGTGCGGGTTGTGCTTACAGCCCAACACCGTGCAGGACGTTTGGCATTTGCCAGAGAACACCAAGATTGGCAAATTCGCCACTGGCGCCCTGTGCTCTTCACAGATGAAAGCAGGTTCACACTGAGCACGTGACAGACGTGAAAGAGTCTGGAGACGCCGTGGAGAACGTTCTGCTGCCTGCAACATCCTCCAGCATGACCGGTTTGGCGGTGGGTCAGTCATGGTGTGGGGTGGCATTTCTTTGGGGGGACGCACAGCCCTCCATGTGCTCGCCAGAGGTAGCCTGACTGCCATTAGGTACCGAGATGAGATCCTCAGACCCCTTGTGAGACCATATGCTGGTGCGGTTGGCCCTGGGTTCCTCCTAATGCAAGACAATGCCAGACCTCATATGGCTGGAGTGTGTCAGCAGTTCCTGCAAGAGGAAGGCATTGATGCTATGGACTGGCCCGCCCATTCCCCAGACCTGAATCCAATTGAGCACATCTGGGACATCATGTCTCGCTCCATCCACCAACGTCACGTTGCACCACAGACTGTCAAGGAGTTGGCGGATGCTTTAGTCCAGGGCTGGGAGGAGATCCCTCAGGAGACCATCCGCCACCTCATCAGGAGCATGCCCAGGCGTTGTAGGGAGGTCATACAGGCACGTGGAGGCCTCACACACTACTGAGCCTCATTTTGACTTGTTTTAAGGACATTACATCAAAGTTGGATCAGCCTGTAGTGTGGTTTTCCACTTTAATTTTGAGGGTGACTCCAAATCCAGACCTCCATGGGTTGATAAATTTGATTTCCATTGATAATTTTTGTGTGATTTTGTTGTCAGCACATTCAACTATGTAAAGAAAAAAGTATTTAATAAGATTATTTCATTCATTCAGATCTAGGATGTGTTATTTTAGTGTTCCCTTTAATTTTTTGAGCAATGTATATTACACTTGATCTTTCTTGAATAAGTTTCTCCATTTCTTTTTGTTTGTTGGTATGTCGAGTTTTTGCACCTAATGGTGCTACGATGCTCCGAGATTCATACTTTTAATTTGCGCATTGTTTTACCAGCTTAATTTTTACCACAAGGACAAGTTATAAGATAAATAACTGCCTTAGTGGAGCACGTAGTAACACCTTTGATTGGGATTGTTTCCCTGTTTGGGGGTGTTTGAAGGATCTATATTTGTAAGTGCCATTGCATTGAGCGCAGCCATTACACTTGTAGTTTCCATCCGGTAGAGGCGCAAATGTTGTGAAGGGATATTTAGGGGTGGTAAATCAGAGTTTACCAATTGATCTAAGAGATTTCTGCCCTGCGAGAATACGCCCAAGGGAGGGTCCAAAAACATATTACCGATACTGTCATCGGATCATAGAATGTGCTAATGTTTGTGAACGATTCCCTTAATTTGTTCAGAGCACTTTGAATAGCGTGTAGTTAGAACGCAATAATACTTATTTTTGCGAGACTGTCCTTGAAAGAGATCAGGTCTCGATTTGTTTTGGATTTTCTCGATGGCAGTATTCATCTGACCATTTTTGTACCCCCAATCAATTGAATTTACCACAGGTGGACTCCAATCAAGTTGTAGAAACATCTCAATGATGATCAATGTAAACAGGATGCAGCTGAGCTCAATTTTGATTTAATTTAACTGCATAATTACGTAGTGTTCTATAATTCTGTTAATCAATTTCTAGTTTAGTCTTTTGCCATATTTCTTTGAAAAAATGCCTCACCCAGTTCATCATCAATCTATGGAGATGGATGTGCCCCAACTGTACTCTTTCTTACTAGGGCATGATGGTCCATTACCCCAGTAAGCAAATCAATAAAACATTATGTAGTGTGATTTAAATCATCCTCTAGATAAATCAGCTCCCAGGGTACAGCAGCCAAATCATTTTGAAATTGCTCATGATTAAATGTTTAAAAACGTATTCTGACCACTATCCTTTGATACAAGTTATTGCTTTACCACATTTCTTGCAGTATTACTTTAGTGCCTTATTGCAAACAGGATGCATGTTTTGGAATATTTGTATTCTGTACAGGCTTCCTTCTTTTCACTCTGTAAATTAGGTTTGTATTGTGGAGTAACTACAATGTTGTTGATCCATCCTCAGTTTTCCATTGGCCTAATGGTGAAATCTCTGAGTGGTTTCTTTCCTCTCCGGCTACTGAGTTAGGAAGGACGCCTGTATCTTTGTAGTGACTGGGTGTATTGATACACCATCCAAAGTGTAATGAATAACTTCACCATGCTCAAAGGGATTTTCTTATTTTGACCAATCTACCAATAGGTGCCCTTCTTTGCGAGGCATTGGAAAACCGCCCTGGTCTTTGTGGTTGAATCTGTGTTTGAAATTCACTGCTTGACTGAGTGACCTTACAGATAATTTTATGTGTGGTGTACAGAGATTAGGTCATTCAAAAATCATGTTAAACACTATTATTGCAACTTATTATGTGACTTAATTAAGCAAAATTTTACTCCTGAAATTATTTAGACTTGCCATAACAAAGGGTTTGAATACTTATTGACTCGAGACATTTGAGCTTTTCATTTTTTATTAATTTGTAAAAAATTCTAAAAACATAATTCCACTTTGATATGAGGCCAGTGACCAAAAATGTAGATCAGTGATGTAGCCTCTCTCTCTCTCTCTCTCTCTCTCTCTCTCATTTCTTTCCTTGCTTTTTCCTTTCATTTTCTATGGTGGAGGGTTAATGCACTGTTTGTTTTAGTGGTACCCACTGTTTTTTTTTTCAAAGTTAGGGAGGAAGAGGACAGAGGTTTAGTTTCCTGGGATTTTGAATGGTGTGGTGTGAGCGATGGCTTCGCAGCCTAGCGCGAGGGAGACGCTGTCGTTAAGGCATGGATTCAGGTGTGTTCCTGAGAATGGAATTAAGGTGGAGGAGGTTCTGCTCGCGGTCGGCGAACAGGTAGGAGCTGAATTTATACATTCCGCATTCAGAATGAACAAAGCTGTGGTTGTGTTTATGAAAAGAGCAAATTTGGTGGGTAGGCTCATTTCTAGTGGTATATTTGTAAGGGGTGTGTTGGTGCCAATTTCTCCTCTTTCTACCCCTTTGACTAGGGTGGTAGTTGCAAATTTGCCTCTGTTTATTACAGATGATCAAATCAGGAAGGAGTTTAGTCATTTTAGTAAGTTTGCTAGTGGTTTTCGTGTACTGTCGGCAGGTTTTCAGTCAGATGCCGTCAAGCATGTTTCGTTCCGGAGGCAAATGTTAATGTTTCTGAACAACAATGTGCAACAGTTAAATGTGCATTTTAAAGTGAGGCATGGGGAGGGGCTCTACGCAGGTTTTGCCAGCACAGATAGTCTACGGTGCTTTGAGTGTGGGGATTTGAGGCATAAGAGCTTTGCGTGCCCACATAAAGGCCGTAGACAAGGTGAGGGTTCAAGCACCAGTGGGGGAAATCGAGGTCAACGTGCAGGGGGCCATGAGACGCAGGCAGCAGAGGCTAGTAATGGGCCTAGTAATGCGACAGATGGTAGTGTAGCTAAGGCTGGGCCGAGTCATGCTACAGATGGTGGTGTAGCTGAGGCTGGGTCTAGTCATGCTAGAGATGGTGGTGTAGATGAGGCTGGGTCTAGTCATGTTATGGATGGTTGTGTAGATGAGGCTGGGTGTAGTCATGTTATGGATGGTGGTGTAGATGAGGCTGGGCCTAGTCATGCTATAGGTGGTGGTGCAGATGAGGCTGGGTCTAGTCATGTTATGGATGGTGGTGTAAATGAGGCTGGGTCTAGTCGTGTTATGGATGGTGGTGTAGCTGAGACGGGGTCTAGTCATGTCATGGATGGTGGTGTAGATGAGGCTGGGACTGGTCAGGTTATGCTAGTGGATGAGGAGAGTATAGTGGGGAAGGGGAAGCGACTGGGGGGGTGGAGGAGGGTGTCAAGCGGAAGAGGAAAAAGGGGGAGAAGAAAGGAGGTGGGAGGGCAGAGGCTGGTGTGGTTAAAGGCACCAAGGAACCTTTGCCTGGTGCTGGGGGGGAGGTCCCGACTAGAGAGGAAGAGCAGGTGGTCAGGATGGGAGATGGAGACGAGGAGGAGGAAGGTGAGTCTGAGGAGGAAGATGATGAGGAGGATTTCTTTTCAGACTCCTCCTCAATGGGTCCAGAGCTGACAGCCAGTCAGTCAGAGGGGTCAAAGTACACGGTGAGGGAACTGTCAAGGTTCCTGAATGAGACTAAGGGGAAAAAGTTAATCTTGAGGCTTTTTTTTGCGATCCGGGAAAGTTTGTAAGATCAGTACAACATGCTATGAAAAATGAGGGGCATGGTGTCCTCTCACCCAGGAAACGGTTTAGGTTGAGGAAGTGGGTCACAACCGTGCATAAAAGTCTACCTTCAGACACTGTTTAGATGAAAGTTTTCTTTCTGGCACTGGGGCTTTGTCACGTGCGTTGAGTACAGGATTGGACCAAGGTGCAGCGTGGAATGCATACATGTTTATTCACTAAGTTCACACACGACAAAAGCAACGTAACATGAAGCTCACAATGGCTACACACAAACAAGCCAAACAAGAGTCAAGATCCCACAAAATAGGTAGGCAAAATGGCTACCTAAGTATGATCCCCAATCAGAGACAACGATCGACAGCTGCCTCTGATTGGGAACCACACCCGGCCAACATAGATCTAAACATACTAGATCTACACATAGATATTCACATTACATAGATACTCACACACTGACCAAACCAACTAGCGAACTCTATGTCAGGGCGTGACAGTACCCCCCCAAAGGTGCGGACTCCGGCCGCAAAACCTAACTTAACAGGGGAGGGTCCAGGTGGGCATCTAGCCTCGGTGGCGGCTCCGGCTCCGGGCGTGACGTCCTCTCCCTTACTGCCTCCCCGTTGCACCCCTGGTCCGGTCTGGAACTCGGTGCGATGCTTCCCCTCTCAGTCCTCCCACGATGCACCAAGCCCTGTCTGGACCCTGGTGTGGGAGACCCGACCCTGGAGAGGGGTTGACGTCTGGTTCTGGAGTGGAGCCGCTGACCGGAACTGAACTGGACCCCAGTGGAGCGGACTGCTCTGGCTCTGGACTGGAGCAGCTGACCGCACCACTGGTTTGGTGCGGGGTGCAGGTACGGGGCGTACCGGGCTGGCGACGCGCACCACTGGTTTGTTGCGGGGATCAGGTATGGGCCGTACCGGACTGGATACACGCACCACTGGGTTGGTGCGGGGAGCAGGCAAGGGGCGTACCGGGCTGGCGACACGCACCACTACTTTGGTGCGAGGAGCAGGTACGGGGCGTACCGGGCTGGTGACAGGCACCACTGGTTTGGTGCGGGGAGCAGGTTCGGGGCGTACCGGGCTGGCGACACGCACCACTGGTTTGGTGCGGGGAGCAGGTACGGGGCGTATCGGGCTGGCGACACGCACCACTGGTTTGTTGCGGGTAGCAGGTACGGGCCGTACCGGACTGGATACACGCACCACTGGGTTGGTGCGGGGAGCAGGTACGGGGCGTACCGGGCTGGCGACACGCACCACTAGTTTGGTGCGAGGAGCAGGTACGGGGCGTACCGGGCTGGATACACGCACCACTGGTTTGGTGCGGGGAGCAGGCATGGGGCGTACCGGACTGGATACACGCACCACTGGTTTGGTGCGGGGAGCAGGCACGGGGCGTACCGGGCTGGCGATACGCACCACTAGTTTGGTGCGAGGAGCAGGTACGGGGCGTACAGGGCTGGATACACGCACCACTGGTTTCTGTTCTATTTGAACCCTCCACTCCAAGCCAGGACAACTAAGAACATTGTGACCTCTGATGGACAGCCAGAGCCTTACACTCATCGACAGCTTCCACATAGGAGTGATTGGTTTCAACAGAGAGACGACGAACAAAGACAGACACGTAAATACATTTATGAATTATTCTCCGAATGGGCAGTGGTTAGGGTGCTAAGTATTCTGATTACTGTGAACGTAGTTTTACTGTGAACGTAGTTTCCAAATATATGTACGATGTTTGACTCTCTTTGTCCCTCTCTCCCTCCTTCTTTATCTACCCCTCCCTTTCCTTTGATAGCCAAGCAGTCATGCTGTTGTTAGTCCGCTAGGGACCTTTTACATTTTAGTCATTTAGCAGACGCTCTTATCCAGAGCGACTTACAGTTAGTGAATACATATATATATATTTTTTATACTGGCCCCCCATGGGAATCGAACTCACAACCCTGGCGTTGCAAACGCCATGCTCTATCAACTGAGCTACATCCCTGCCGGCCATTCCCTCCCCTACCCTGGACGACGCTGGGCCAATTGTGCGCCGCTCATGAGTCTCCCGGTCGCGGCCGGCTGCGACAGAGCCTGGATTCGAACCAGGATCTCTAGTGGCACAGTTAGCACTGCGATGCAGTGCGTTAGACCACTGCGCCACTCAGGAGTATTGTATTAAGTATGTATGTATTCTGTGTTATTATTTAGTTAGCTAGTTAGCTAGTTAGCTAGTAAATAAATAATTAAGCCAATTTGTGTATTGCTGACTCATAAGTAAGGTTGGGGTTCTGGATAAGAGCGTCTGCTAAATTACTAAAATGTAATGTAAATGATTAATAAGTGACTTATCGATCTATAACATATGTATCTTTTAGAGTTAAATTCGGGAGATGGTAAATCTATAAACAACTTATTTCGTGGTGCCCCAAATCCTAATGAGTTAATTGTTAATTTAATCGAGTGACAATGAAACATAGTTAGTTGATTCGATAAATAACAGTCATCATATTAATCAAAGTCACGACATCAGGTTGTGGATTCTCTCAGAAAAAGCAAAATGAGGGCAGCAGCCTTCGTATTCTGGAAATGGAGGAATTCCTCTCTAATGTTGCTTTTTTGGCTGACATATTGTGTCACTTAAATGGGTTAAATCTGCAGTTACAAGGAAGAGGGACAACAGTCGTGGACATGGTGGAAAAACTTGAGGCCTTTACTAGGAAGCTTGAGTTGTTCAATTTGGACTTCAGCACACTGAAACGACAGGCAGAGGGACCAGGCCGCAGCATTGTCACAGAGGTGATGGAAGATTTCATCAAGCAGCTGAGGGACAACTTCTCCACCAGATTTAAAGACTACAGCATGCCCAAGGATATCATTGCGTTTGTACGTGATCCTTTCACAGTCCGCCCAGGTGGAGAATTCTCCTCTCTTGCTAAGAAAACGATACCCCTCGCTGGAGGACGCCGCAATTCAAACTGAGCTGATTGAATTCCAGACGTCGAGCCAAATCAGGGATGCGCTCCTTGTGTGCGTTTTGGGTGGCATGTTCAGAGGAATACAGCACAATAAAGAAACTTGCATTTTATGTGCTAACAATGTTTGGATCGACTTACACCTGTGAGTCCTCCTTTTCCTCTATGAACGCAATCAAGACTCACGACAGGAACCGGCTTTCACGTAAGTCAGTCGAGGACTGCCTGCGCATCAAAATCACATCCCTCTCAACCGACATCCACAAGAGGGGAAATGCTACTTTTCCCATTAAGGAAGTAACTTAGTATTTAATAAATAGTCATAAAGGCTGCTAACATTGTGATTATTATTATTATTAGTGCTTATCCAGGGCTATTTTAGGTCTCATTACAGTATTTTCTGTATATTTTGTTGTTACAGGAGCAGGTTATCCCGAGACTCCCGATACAGACATTCAGACATCGCCGTTTTTTTCTTTAAATTATTGTTTTATGTAGGGTGCTACCTTTTTGGCCAGTAGCAATTGTAAGTAGGTCTAATAAATAAAAAATCCCACTTCTATTAGGCCATTTATTTTCTTCTTGTGAAAGATGCTGTTAAGCCACATAGCCTACCTCAGCCAGTTAAGTTATTGTATATGGGCCGTGGCTCGGAAGAAATAGACTCCAATTAAGCCCTCTTGTTGTTTGTAAAGTCAAATTAAAATGAAGATTATTGTTGAAATGAATTACTCGACTGGTGTAGTTTTTCTCCATCTGTTGCTGGGCGCCACTTGCATAACAAGTTAGCTATATTTTCAGCACCATGCGCCTCCTACTGATTGCACTGCAGTTGCAGCTTTACATTTCAGCACCACAAATGGCCCACTGCCTGCTTTGTTAGTTGACTGTCTCCTGCAAACTCACTCCTCATTAATTAAAATGTAACTTTTGCATTATTTAGGTATGGTCACTTCCTTCTTGGGACATTGCATTTGGTACTTTTTGCATCTCAGGTCCAAGATTATGATTATTGTTTTAATGAAAGAAATATTCATAATTAATGTGGGGGGCTTTGGGGAACCAAATAATATTGCTGGCGGGCCAGATTGGGCACGCGGGCCACCAGTTGGGGAACCCTGATATACAGTGTTGTAATGATGTGCAAATAGTTAAAGTTAAAAGATAAATACAAAACTTTACAAGGGAAATTAAATAAACATAAATATAGGTTGTATTTACAATGGTGTTTGTTCTTCACTGGTTGCCTTAATCTTGCTGCTGTGAAGGCACACTGTGGTATTTCACCCAATAGATATGGGAGTTTACCAAAATTGGATTTGTTTTCGAATTCTTTGTGGTTCTGTGTAATCTGAGGGAAATATGTGTCTCTAATATGGTCATACATTTGGCAGGAGTTTAGGAAATGCAGCTCAGTTTCCACCTCATTTTGTGGGCAGTATGCACATAGCCTGTCTTCTCTTGAGAGAAAGGTCGCCGTAGGCAGACCTGGCAAGGCTATGCTCACTGAGTCTGCACATAGTCAAAACGTTCCTTAATTTTGGGTCAGTCACAGTGGTCAGGTATTTTGCCACTGTGTACTCTCTGTTTAGGGCCAAATATCATTCTAGTTTGCGCTGCTTTTTTTGTTAATTCTCTCCAATGTGTCAAGTAATTCTCTTTTTGTTTTCTCATGATTTGGTTGGGTCTAATTGTGTTGCTGTCCTGGGGCTCTGTGAGGTCTGTTTGTGTTCGTGGGGTATGTCTCTCTCTCCAAATATCAGTTCAAACAGCCAACTCTTTCATAGTGTTTCACTCCATCATTCCGTTTTTGTCGTAGGGGAGTTATCCATGCATAGGGGAAAGTACACTCAAAAAACAGATCAAACGCAAACCAGATTCCCACACAAACGCAAACCATGTTGGTAGCACACAACAACTGGAGTAACATGGACAATTTAGTCAGAGCCACAATGCAGAAGCAAGTTGCATCAGAGCTCAATGAAAAACCACTACAAACAGGGAGGATGGTATATAGAATAGTAGTATATGAAGTGCAAATGTTATGCAATGTCCCAAGCAACGACTTTCCCTGGTATTTTCAGGTTTGTCTCCCTTGTCTTTCCTCCATTTGTGACATGGGCCAATCAGAGTTTGCCTATTAGCTGCTTCAAGGGGGGCAACTGAACTAGAGGATCATGGGTAATATGTAGTGTTGTTTAGTCATGGTGGTGGCATGCCTGTTTGAGTCAATCAACTAGCTCCACAGTGACATCATCATCCCATGTCTTCATGATGACCCATCAGTGATGGCTGGCTGCCTCTGGCGCTGTGTGTGTCACGCTTTAACCCCCTGGTGGCCAGACTAATGTACTACACTGACAAAGAGCTGGAGGCGACTGAGGAACAGTGTAGTGGTGGCATGTACTTATGGACTGTGCTCAGGGACACATGCACATACTCATATGTACACACACATGCACAGGCAGACACACACACAGATGCACCACACACAGCATGCACGAACACGCACAGTATGTGAGCAGGTGGATGTGTGAGAGAGAAGAGGAGTGGGAGATATAGGGAGGGAGGGAAGTAGGAAGAGGAAGAGATGGAGGAAGGGAGGGAGGGAGGAAAGTAGGAAGATATGGAGGGAGGGAGGGAGGGAGGGAGGGAGGGAGGGAGGGAGGGAGGGAGGGAGGGAGGGAGGGAGGAAAGTAGGAAGAGATGGAAAAAGGGAGGGAGGGAGGGAGGGAGGGAGGGAGGGAGGGAGAACTGCTGCTGTCTGTCTGGAAATCATTCAGGCGGGAAGGCAGATGTTCCAGATGTCTCTCATGTAGCTGTAACACAAGCAGAAACACACACACAGTCTGGGCGGAGAGGTCCACAGGGTGAATTGTGGATTGTTGTTTTTCTTCTAATTTAGCCAACACAAGTTCAAATGGGTCGAATCAAACAGGGCAGCTAATTGCTCTGATTAGAACATGAAGCCCACAAACAGATGGGAAAGGTCAATGCACCACTACGCCACAAGCATTCCAATCCAACGGCTTAGTGACGTTTCCTCTACGGCTGGAAGAGTTTCTGTGAATCACTGTTCCACTCATTGAGATGCTGTTGGATTGTATTGTAAATCACTGAGAATATCACTTCCCTCTGACACACCCCATGTGCATACAAACACATGCGCTGCAGTCATCCTAATCATGGCCAATAAGCCTCAAGAAAAAACATCCAACAGTACAGAAATCATTTATGTAGTCTAGCATAGATCTGTACTCATTTTAATCCAAAGGTTTCATGGTTATGATTTGAAAATTACATTTGAAAATGCAGTTACAGCTTCAGAATGAGATTATGCCACCAGGTTGGTGTAAGATAATTGAGTTAAAGACACAGGATATTCCTGAGATTCTCTAAATGAGTTTATAGCTATAGAATCAGTCCGTTGTCTGTAGTATTTACTAACTGTAAGTCGCTCTGGATAAGAGTGTCTGCTAAATGACTAAAATGTAAATGTAAATGTATTTCTGTACCTGATGCTGCTGCAGACTCTAATGTGGTTCCTGTGGTTGGTCTCCCCCTCTGCAGGTGGCTGAAGGTAGTGCTGTGCAGCCACATGCGCTATCTATGGATGGTGCTCATGGCCCTCACTGTGCTCTGTGTGGCCATACAGATCCTAGGAGTCGTCTGGCAATCCAGGTGAGTCTGGTGCTACTGTACATACAGATGTAGGATCTTTATTTAAAATCACCCAGTTGCAGGGGAACTTTCCTGCAATGTAGGAAATGTAAAACTTGTAGTCTATTTGTAATTTCCATTTAGACATTATAGGCTTGATTTTACAAAAATGTCCATTAATTATAATCCACTTAATAATTCACATTTTCTGTTGCTACAGGATCATTTTCCTGCTGTAGCAAACTGGCTCAAATTAAGATCCTACATCTGTAGCTATTAGGTCAGATCTTCATACTACATGGATTGATATTACTGGCAGTGAAACCAGAGAGGAAGAGGTGAAGCGAGAGGATTTCTCTTTTTTTTTATGGAGGTCTATGAGAGAATGTCGAATTGCGTGAGGCTTATTTGATCTAATATACGCTTTGCAACGTTTAGTCTGTTACAAATGTACTGATATAAGTGGATGCACGTGGAATTCCGGCAACTTTGAGAAAAACGACTGTTGTTCACACGCATATCTGCCCTCTCATTGGCAAGAATGGTCCCACCTGATCGCGCCTGCTTTCAATCATTGAGGACATGTATTTCATTGAGTGTCGGCTAACTTATCAATATAATAGATACTATTTGATGAAACTAACAAGCTTTTACATTCCACTTCTCTGTTCTGGATAATTGTTTTGTTTTGAAACAGGCTGACAGTGATTGGCTAACTGTAATCTAACACTCTGTTTGGTTTCAGGAACGATAAGATGTTAAGCGAGAAGCTCCTGAATGTGCAATTCACCATCAAGATCCAGAGAACGCTCCCGACGGAGCAGAGGGACTGGGTACGCTTGCGCTCTTCGCACACCCCTGTCGTAGAAGAGGAAGTGAGGTCACAGGAGGAAGGAGCTCCTAAACAACGGGCCAAAGGGAACCAGAAGGCAGCAGAACATCAACATGGCATAGATGAGACAGGGGTGGAGAGGAGAGTCCAGGAGCATCACCAACACCTACAGCTCTCAAACACTGTCAATAAGGTCAAATACTCTAGGAAAGAGGCAAGGGGGAAAGTTTCAGCAGTAAAGGCAACCCTGCCCAAAGTTACACTGGGTAATGATAAGTTGCATTTGGGGGTTCCTGGGTCTGTGGTTCTCCAGCTGGGCCACCCAGCTATCAGAGCAGTATCCACCCTGCCTCACAAACCTCCCCAGCTCCCCTCAACCAATCAGCTGAAGAGTAGAAACAGCCCTGCCACTTTAGGCACCAACTCTGTAGTTGCCGGGGTGATAAGCGATTTAAATCCGGAAGTCGCCACCGCCACCTGTCGGCCGAAGAACCATATCGTCTTTCTCAAGACGCACAAAACGGCCAGCAGCACCATCCTGAACATCTTATATCGCTATGGCGACAGCCGCAATCTGACCTTCGCCCTTCCGCTGAACAAGCACAGCCAGCTATTCTATCCCTTCTTCTTCGCCTCACACTTTGTGGAGGGAGTGAGGAGCCGCAGTGTCAAAGAGTTCCACATTATGTGCAACCACATGAGGTTCAGACCACCAGAGGTGAGTTCTATCGTCATAGCACAGGAGGTTGGTAGCACCTTAATTGGGGAGGACTGGCTTGTGGCAATGGTTGGAGCAGAATGGTATCAAATACATCAAACACATGGTTTCCATGTGTTTCGATGCCATTCCATTTGCTCTGTTCTGGCCATTATTATGAGCCGTCCTCCCCTCAGCAGCCTCCACTGCATTATAGGTAATATCGAAGTTCAGACTAACACAAGTTGAATTTTACTATCTTTTCCCCAGAAAAAATATGATTATTTTACCAATAATTGTTCAATTATGACACACCACCAAGGCATCACTAACACATTTTGTTCTTATTTTGGTATTTTCCCTTTGTCTCTCAGGTGAGGAAGGTGATGCCCAAGGACACGTTTTACTTCTCCATCCTGAAGAACCCCGTTGCGATGATGGAGTCCATCTTCACCTACTACAAGAGCATCCCCGCCTTCCACAAGGCCCACAGCCTGGACGACTTCCTTGACAATGGTTGGCGTGATTACAACACGTCCCTGCCCAACAACCATTACGCCCGTAACATCCTGACCTTTGACTTTGGCTTCGACAACAACGTCGCCACAGAGACGCCCGGAGACCTGGAGACGCGGGCCGCCACAGCCATTGGCGCCATTGAGCAGGACTTCCACCTCATCCTCATCTCAGAGTACTTTGACGAGTCCATGATCCTGCTCAAGCGCGCCCTCTGCTGGTCTCTGGATGACGTCGTCTCCTTCAAGTTGAACAGCAGGAGCGAGCGCGCACGTCACATGCTCTCCCCGCACACTGCCGACAAGATCAGAGCCTGGAACGGCCTTGACTGGCGGCTTTACCTGCACTTTAACTCCACCTTCTGGCGACACGTGGACACTACGGTGGGGCGTGAGGAGATGAGGCGGGAGGTGACTCGGCTGCAGGAGCGACGTGCCGAGCTAGCCAAAACCTGCCTGAAGGATGGTGGTGCAGTGGACCCGTCGCAGGTGAAGGACGCCGGGCTGAAGCCCTTCCAGTACGGGGCAGCCATAATCCAGGGCTACAACCTGAACCCTGGGCTGGACGGGCCCACCAAAACACGCTGTCAGAACCTGGTCACTCCTGAGCTGCAGTACACAGACACTCTCTACACCAAGCAGTTCCCTGAGCTTGCCGCCAGGCAGAGACAGGCCGCCAAACTGGCTGCCTCACAGCGTCAGCCTGGTCCAGCCAAGGTCAGCCCGAACAAAGCAGCCATGCCTGGGCCGGTGAGGGTGAGGGAGGCCCGACACAGTAGGACAGCCAGGAGTGGACCCAGAAACCCTAATGCTCAGAACCAAAATGACCTACCCCCAAGTGCCCTGTCTAAAATCACTGCAGCTAGAAGTGACAGAAACATGCCTTGATGGGGGGGCTCTTTCAACACAGACTATGGGACTAGTGGGATGATCCACAGGAGCTCATTGCTGCTAAGTACTGTTTTTTAAGCTGAACAGCCAATGGCTATGTTTTGTCTGTGCAGTGAGGACGTTTCGCTGCACATTATGCTTACTCTGGCTGGCTGCAGTGCATAGGACCAGTTGACTGACTTTGGCTGCACTAGGATAAGCTCTAGTGTTTCTACCCAACGATGCTGGACCTGTGTGGGTGGAGGGGATGGAGTTGGGGGAGGAAGAGGAGGAAGAGTAGGAAGGAGAGGGAGAGTGCACCTGGGGTGACTATCCTGCCTTGACTGGTTAGACTGGAAGTAGCCTTCGTGGCACACATCTCCTAAACCCTCTCATCTAATCTCTCCCCTTGATCTTGTCACACACACTGAGGTTTAGAATTTGAACCCTTGGGGTGTACTATAGTTTCAATGGGACATACTTGGTCCCATTGATTAAATTGATTGGGGTTGGGTAAGGCCTGTAGTACAGTCTGTCTGCTAACACCAAAAGACAAGCAATACCTCCACTTTACCGTATGTGCTCTCATTTAGACAGGAAATATCTCAGGACTCATTTCTCTGAGTTGATCTAAACTTTACTCAGAGATAAGGTGGCTCAATTTGGAGGTGAATAAAATACATGATGCTATGGTAAACATGTAGACATCAGAGGAGGCTGGTGGGAGGAGAACGGGCTCCTTGTAATGGCTGGAATGGAATCAATGAAATGGTACCGAATACATCAAACACATGGAAACAGCGTGTTTGACTCCGTTGCGTTGATTCAATTCCAGCCATTAGAATGAGCCCGTTCTCCTATAGCTCCTCCCACCAGCCTCCTCTGATAAACCCATTTCCCTTAAACATCTTCTTCAAGATGTAATAACAGAAATACCGTTACAGAATGTTTAACTCAAGAGCACATCTCAGCTCTTTCGATACCACCTAAAGAGAGCCAGAGCTTCTAACATTCTGTAATAATAGATTTGTACATAAACTCTCATGCAGATAGCAGAAAGTTCCTAGAATTTCCTCATCCTTTTAGGTTTGTAACAGAGAGATTCAGTTACTAAAGGTAATTCAGTAACTGAGCGATTCAGTTACTAAAGGTAATTCGGTAACAGAGCGATTCAGTTACTAAAGGTAATTCGGTAACAGAGAGATTCAGTTACTAAAGGTAATTCAGTAACTGAAAGACATTCAGTAGGCCACTGTGGAAAAAGATTCAGTTACCAAGACGTAGCAATGGAGCTCTCGATTCTCACTGAGATGGGAAACACATTCAAATATTATATTTCTTAGAAGACCAAATGATTAGTCTCTTTAAATTAAAGTGTGCTTTTAAATCATACTGCGCTTTAGTGTAAATATACAGTACCAGTCAAAGGATTGGACACACGTACTCATTCCAGGGTTTTTCTTTATTTGTATTATTTTCTACATTGTAGAATAATAGTGAAGACATCAAAACTATGAAATAACACATATGGAATCATGTAGTAACCAAAAAAAGGTGTTAAACAAATCCAAATATATTTTATATTTGAGATTCTTCAAAGTAGCCACCCTTTGCCTTGATGACAGCTTTGCACATTGTCCTGTTGAAAAACAATTGATAGTCCCACTAAGCGCAAACCAGATGGGATGGAGTATCGCTGCAGAATGCTGTGGTAGCCATGCTGGTTAAGTGTGCCTTGAATTCTAAATAAATCACAGACAGTGTCACCAGCAAAGCACCTCCACACCTCCTCCTCCATGCTTCATGGTGGGAACCACACATGTGGAGATCATCCGTTCACCTACTCTGCCTCTCACAAAGACACGGTGGTTGGAACCAAAAATCTCAAATTTGGACTCATCAGACCAAAGGACAGATTTCCACCACCGTGGTTTCTTTGCAGCAATTCCACCATGAATGCCTGATTCACGCAGTCTCCTCTGAACAGTTAATGTTGAGATGTGTTATTTAATAGTTTGGGTCTTCACTATTATTCTACAATGTAGAAAATAGTAAAAATAAAGAAAAACCCTTGAATGAGTAGGTGTGCTCAAACTTTTGACTGGTACTGTATATGATTTGTAAAGAATTGATCGTAAAATGGAAATGTAGATTTTGTATTTAGAGATGATTTTGTGATGTGAGAGTACTTACATCACAATACTTTAAAATGGTCTGGTATGTACGATTATTTTTCTCATTGTTGTGAGCAGTGATGTTGCCACTTACTCCATAAGCACAGATTAAACAATTGAAATTGTCAAAAAAAAAGGCTGCTGTATTATAACTGGTTCTTACTTTTGTGTCTGTTTCCACTTTGGTACGATAAAACAATTTACCCTGCGCAGCGGAGCTATATTTAGTTTGGTCTTTGGTAAGAGTTGCTGTACAGTGGAGTTGTAGTTTGCAGATCAGACAACAGGTGGCAGCCTCGTCTTGATAATTTTCCTCTCAGCTTTGCTCAATGACAACTACATGATGGAGAATAGACTCCTTTGCTAACGTACTATTCTCTCTCTCTCCAATCGCATGTATAAACCCTGGATGACTGACGGGGGTGCTGTATTGAAGCGATCGTGCAGACATTTTGGTACTCCTCCATTGTAATAAAGATTTTGGAAGCTATAGAAATGCATTTATTAATGCCTACGTTCGGGTTTTTACAAGTATATTATTCTATTACAGACACCTTAATGCATACTTTTAAATTGTTTTATGTGAACTGAACATAAACATTTTAAATTATAAAAATGTATTCCTTAAAGTATACATTTTTAGAGAGTACTAATGGTACTGTCCCCACTACAACAAATAAATACTTAAATACATGAAATTATGTCCTTGAAACGTTTAATTGAAATACTGTAGAATTCCATTCATTCCTATGGAGGACTGCTCCTACTAGGGAGTGCAAATATGGCGGCAGGTGGCTTCATAGCATCAGCAATCCAGGGTTATATATATATATATATATATATATATATATATATATATATATATATATATATATATATACATACATACATACAATTCTCTCTCTCTTGCTCCCTCTCTCATCAGTTTTTCAGACAATAGTTATATTTCTTCTGTAGAACAACATCTCCACCTAGTGTTCATTATTAGTATGTGCCGAGGCCCAATCAGAATCTGTACAGGTACCTTATAGTTTTCTGCATGATCACAGAGAATATAATTTCCTTATTAAACAAGGTGGCTAACAACATACATGAGCATGCATGTGTCAATCTGTGACTTGTTTACACAAGAACATGAATGATGGGTGAACATGCATTTGTATCTGTGTGCGGTTGTTAGTAGGGTTGTGTGTGTGCTTTACGTGTGCTTATGCAAATTACTTGAGTAGATTTATAACAGATTGTTTCTGTGTGTGTAAACATGCATGGCAGTAGGCAGGCCTAATCACCAAACCTTGTGGTGCAGGAATGGCTTGAGAGGACATGTTTAATATTTACTCATCAATCAAATCTGTTCTAAAAGGGTAGAGGCTTAAGCAAACAGAAACGCACAAAGCCAACGTCTGGCCTCGCATCTATCACACACCAACAGCAGGGTTTGACAAATAGCCTGTTTGGCGTTTAGGGGGAATATGTAAATGTATGTGCGGTCACACCTCAATGTGCGCATGAGTAACTGTTTTCAGGCGCTCCACTCACAAGCCTTGCTATCTCGAGCCAGCCATAAACTAACCTAGGCCTGCTGGAATACGGTATTGTTCATGACTATGTAGCTATTTAATTAGCAACAAATGAAACTAATTTGGTCGACACTACTGCATGAAACCTTTGATATGGACTGACAAAATGGACCACATTTACAAAGGTAAGGTTGTCAGCAAAATATGGCCTAATACATGTTGTAACATTTACATGTTTCATAGTTTGTTTTAATTATCGGTTCTTACCGTCTTCTGAGGTAGTCTCTACTTGGGATGTGTGAGGGTTATGAAGAACACTTCTACGAGGTGCGATGGTTTTTGCGTCACTGATTTGGACGAATCACGATTTCACTGGGGAGCACCTGGCATCTTGTCAATTTCGGAAGGGGTGCGGTTAATTTGGCGATAGTCGGCCCTAGATCTGGGGAAACTTCACCCCGGAGCTATCCTAGCCTTGCCCTATTGCATCACCAGCACCTACACCCCCAAGGAAAAGCTTGGTAACACATTAAACCGCGTTTAGGTGGCCATTTACCGCAATGATGTTACGTGTAGTAGTGCGAACCAGTTTAAACCAAGATGCCATTCGTCCACTTGAAATTAAAACTCAATGCCTCATTTAGATTATAAGTGACACCAATTACCATGTTGTTTTCCTGGTCGACATATTTGGTGTCACTTATAATCTAAATGAGGCGTTGAGTTTTAATTTCAAGAGGACGAATGGCATCTTGGTTTAAACTGGTTCCTTTGATGCAGACAATACTATAGAGAGAGGAGAGCTTGGAAATGTTGGACATCCCAAGGTAAAGGCAAGAAGAAAAGCCCCTCACAACTGTTATTGCAGCAAATGAAACATGTCTGACATAATTTAATATATACTAAAACATGACAAGTATGGTGGTACAAAACAAAAATTTTCTGTCATGTTCTTTTTCCTTTTCTAATGTTCTGCTCCTATAAAAGTATAGAACCTATCAACCAGTCAGAGGAAAATCACCATCTACCTGTTTGTGTGCGGTGTGTGTGTGGTTTTACTGCTGGACCAGGATCAGATTTGAAGCTGTTCCAAGGTCAGGCTTGGCTGCATCCTCCCATTTGTCCGGCACTGCTCTGCCCTACTCTGTTATGTTCTCTTAACAGCCTGCTAGCCCTGCGCTATTCCCTCAGTCTCATGCCAGTCAGACAACCTCACTCCAGATATCACTCATATTAATGTGAACCAATGTCTTCCTGATACTGTGTGCTCTAACGAGTGTGTGTGTGTGTGTGTGTGTGCGTGTGTCCATCCACAGAGACTTCAGAAGTTTCGCCGAGCGGTTCTCGCTGTGCAGTTTATCTGTAACATGATACAAATTTACAAGCAAGTATCGCTACCGTACCACCCGGCATACACACACACTGTTTCTCAAACACTATTTTTTACCACTTTGGTATTGCAGTGCATCAGACCCATTCACTGTGTGAAGTGCCTCAAGTTTCTGGTGAACGTGGTATAGTTTATCCAGTTGCTGGTTGGTACACACAGCCATGGTCTCTGTGGGGTTGGACTGCGGTGGATTGATATCAGACAGCTCTCTCTCTAATCTGTGTTTGCTAACCAGGATTTCCTGACCAGATTAACACATTCACGCCTCATTGCCCACGTTAAAGCCGTTCCGCCCATGGCTGTGCCTCATTGAACCTCACTGCGCCCCCTCCATCCATCCATCCTTCTCTCCATCCATCCATCCATCCATCCATCCATCACTCTCTCCATCCATCCATCCCTCTCTCCATCAGTTTGGGCCCAGCCTAGTTGGAGATGGTAGCTATCTCCAGTGTTGGACCTGAGATATGATACACTGAGCTGGCTTGTGTCCGGAATGACTGTGTCAGTATGTGAGCAGGTGGATGTGTGAGAGAGAAGATAGGAAGAGTGGGAGTGATAGGCAGGCAGGCAGGGAGGGAGAACTGCTGCTGTCTGTCTGGAAATCGTTGAAGAGGGAAGGCAGATGTGTTTTTTAAACTGGCCTCAGTGGGCTGGTATGAGAGGTGTGTGTGTATTCGTAAGCCAAAAGTATTTTTGAATGAGTTCTGACTACATTCTGTTAGGCCTACTGCTGCTAGGTAGCTCTCTCTCTGCTCTCTCCCTCCCCTCTGTCTGTCCTTGATTGCAGGAGTGAAGTCTGGTGTGCGGGAGTCAGGGTTCCAGCTGCAGCTCATTCACCATAATCACCTCAGCCTTTAAGACCCGGTCTAACTTACCACTCATCGTCAGATCATAGTCAAGACGACCATATATTTGGAACCTGACTCCTGCCTCCGCTTCACTCCTGCCACCACCATCCTGCTCTCCACTACCGGACCTCTCTTTTGGACTCACCACGGACACTAGGACATTACGGTACCACACCTGCCCTGACCTGGATCTGTTACCCTCCCTGTAACCTGGACTTGCTCTTCCCCTATTATTGGAAACCTGGACTATTGAACATTTTAAATAAACCTGTTAAACCTTCTCTGGCTTGGTGTACTTGTCTGCATTTGGGTTCTAATACTGGTAAATCATAACAGTATGATCTGACCATCATGAACCCAGCAGACAGTAGCTTGATACCACCCGGAGTGCACTCAAATTTGGACTGCCATAGCCAATCAGGGCATTTTACTTGGCCAACATGATACCCTGTTTAAGACGATTGCTGAGGACAGTCAGGTGCTGCTTAATCAGGTTCAATTACTCACCAATCAAGTGTCTGCCCTTACTACCCCTTCAGCCCAGATCAGAGAGCCTTTTGTTCCTGCTCCAGAGCGCTATGACGGGAACATGGGAACCTGTGGCGATTTTTTGACTCAATGCTCGTTAGTGTTTGAACAACAGCCCCTCACCTACGCCTCAGAAAGAGCCCGTATTGCCTACCTTATCAACTCTACTAGCGGTTCCGCTCGTGCCTGGGGATCCGCGGTCTGGGAGAGTCAGTCAGACATTTGCAACGCTTACGTTGCCTTCACCACTGAGATGAGGAAGGTTTTTGACCACCCCGTACGAGGCAAGGAGGCTGCGAAACGGTTGTTTTCTCTTCGGCAGGGGGCTCGCAGTGTGGCGGAGATGGCAGTGGAGTTTCGGACTTTAGCAGCAGTGAGTGGTTGGAATGACGAGGCATTACAAGGAGTGTTCATCAATGCTTTGTCTGAGACTTTAAAAGATGAATTGGTGTCATATGATGAATCGCCTACGCTGGATAATCTTATTTCACTCACCATCAGGTTGGATAATCGGATTCGGGAGCGCCGCCCGGGAGAGGAGTGTTAGTTCCAAGCAACCTGTCTGTCATCAACAAACTCCTCCCCGCATCTTCCCTACGGAGAAAGCCGTGTCTTCCCGAGTCGATACGAGGAGCACTGAACCCGAAGCCATGGAGGTGGGTCGTGCACGGTTGTCCTCAGAGGAGCGTGCACGTCGCATTCAGGCTCGGGTCTGCCTGTATTGTGGAGAAGCTGGTCATTTCGTTCCTTCCTGCCCAGTTCGTCCGGGGAAAAGGGCCGGCTCATCATTAATGGGAGAAGTTTTGGTGAGCCGAGCAGCGGATTCTTCCTCTTCTCCCCGCATTCTGCTCCAGGCATCCCTCCAGTGGCAGTTCCAGAATCTCTCTGTTAGTGCGCTGATTGACTCTGGTGCAGACGAAAGCTTTTTGGATAGAGAGTGGGCTCAACAAATGGATTTGGAGACTGTTCCTATGGACTGTCCGCTGCAGGCTAAGGGTCTGAATGGACAATTGTTGACCCATATTACCCATCAGACTGTTCCTGTTTGTCTTAGAGTGTCGGGAAATCATCAGGAGAACATTCAATTCCATATTATCGACTGCCCACAGACCCCTCTGGTCCTTGGTATCCCCTGGCTCATAAGACACAATCCACACATTGATTGGGTGACAGGTAGAATTGTTTCATGGAGCACATTTTGTCATGTGAATTGTTTATGTTCTGCTCTGACTCCTGCCAGTACTGTGCCTCGACCTCCACTGGAGTCCATGGATCTTTCTAATGTTCCTGACGTGTATCATGACCTGGCATCCGTTTTCTGCAAACACAGAGCTACTTCTCTTCCTCCTCACCGGCCTTACGACTGTGCCATTGACCTCCAGCCAGGAGCCCCGTTCCCCAGCAGTCGCCTGTACAATCTCTCCCGGCCGGAGACGGAGGCTATGGAGAACTACATTCGGGACTCCTTGGCGGCAGGTATTATGCGTCCTTCCTCGTCACCTGTAGGAGCGGGATTCTTTTTTGTTGCTAAGAAGGATAAGACCCTCAGACCCTGTATTGATTACCGTGGACTTAACAACATCACCATTAAGAACAAGTATTCTCTGCCTTTGATTAATTCTGCTTTTCCCCTCCTTCATGGTGCTACCATCTTTACGAAACTGGATCTACGAAATGCGTATCACCTGGTGCGCATTCGTAAAGGTGATGAATGGAAGACTGCCTTCAACACACCCTTGGGACATTTTGAGTATCTGGTTATGCCTTTTGGGTTGTCTAATGCCCCTGCTGTTTTTCAGGCACTAGTCAATGATGTCCTTCGGGACATGTTGAATCGGTTTGTTTTTGTCTATCTGGATGATATCTTGATTTTCTCAGAGTCCTCCCAGGAACATGAACTGCATGTGCGCCAGGTGTTGCAAAGGTTGTTGGAGAACAAACTGTTTGTGAAGATGGAGAAATGTGAATTTCATGTGTCTGAGACCTCTTTTTGGGTTACATCATCGCTCAGGGGGAGTTGCGGATGGACCCAGCTAAGATCTCTGCTGTCACGGACTGGCCAGCCCCCTCTACCCGCAAACAACTTCAACGATTTCTGGGGTTTGCGAACTTCTATAGGAGGTTCATCAAGGACTACAGCCGCATTGCGGCGCCACTCACCGCTCTCACCTCCATCTCACGACCGTTCGCTTGGAATGAAGGGGCCGAATCAGCGTTCGAAGAACTGAAACATCGCTTCGCCTCGGCTCCCATTCTGATGCAGCCGGACCCCGACCGCCAGTTTGTCGTGGAGGTGGATGCATCCGACACTGGGGTAGGTGCGGTGTTGTCACAGCGTTCTCCTGAAGATAACAAACTGCATCCCTGTGCTTTTCTCTCAAGGAAACTTTCTCAGGCAGAGAGGAATTATGATGTTGGCAATCGTGAACTGCTCGCCGTTAAGCTGGCTCTCGAGGAGTGGCGACATTGGTTGGAGGGGGCGGAACAACCCTTCATCGTTTGGACGGATCATAAGAATCTGGCTTACCTCCAGTCAGCGAAGCAGCTCAACCCCCGTCAAGCCAGGTGGGCACTATTTTTTGGGAGATTCAATTTTTCTCTGTCTTACCGTCCTGGGTCACGCAACGTCAAGCCTGACGCCCTGTCTCGTGTTCATTCGGCTGTTGATACTGGTAGTAACCCTGAACCCATTTTGCCTCCTACCTGCAGTATTGCGGTCGTCACATGTGACATCGAGGGGATTGTTAGACAGGCTCAACATCATCAAGCTGACCCTGGGAGGGGTCCTCCTAACCGGATGTTTGTCCCTGAGTCTGCTCGCTCCCAGGTACTTCAGTGGGCTCACTCGTCTCCCCCTTACCTGTCACCCTGGAGTTTCGCGGACCCTTGACTTTGTGCGACGGAAGTTCTGGTGGGCCACGATGGAGGCGGACACTCGAGCCTTCATTGCTGCTTGTACGGTATGTGCACGAAGTAAGAACTCCACCCAGGCCAGCGCTGGTCATCTACGACCTCTACCTATACCCAGCCGGCCCTGGTCGCATATCGCTATGGATTTTGTCACTGGACTTCCCCCTCGTCTGGAAAGACTGTAATTCTTACGGTGATTGATCGTTTTTCTAAGTTCGCTCATTTTTTGGCCCTACCTAAACTGCCCACTGCCAGAGAGACGGCTGATATTTTGGTTGAACATGTGTTCCGCTCTCATGGTCTACCCACGGATATTGTCTCTGACAGGGGTCCCCAGTTTGTCTCCCAGGTGTGGAAAGCTTTCTGTAAAGCTTTGGGCATTACATCCAGCCTGTCCTCTGGATATCACCCCCAGACCAACGGGCAAGCCGAGAGAGCGAACCAGGAGATGGAGACCGCTCTTCGCTGTGTCACAGGGTCTAACCCTGGGTCATGGAGCTCCATGCTCCCCTGGGTGGAATATGCTCATAACACCTTGACTAACGCTTCCTCTGGTTTGTCTCCTTTTCTGTGTGCTCTGGGTTATCAACCTCCCCTGTTCCCTTCTCAAGAGAGGGAACTGGCGGTACCCTCGGTGCAGTCCCACATGCGCCGCTGCTTCAAGGTCTGGAGGAAGGCCAGGGTAGCTCTGTCCCGAGCTTCGGCGTACATGCAGAGGCAAGCCAACCGTCACCGGTCCCAGGCTCCCGGTTACTCTCCTGGTCAAGAGGTATGGCTGAAGTCACGGGACCTTCCATTGAAGGTGGAGTCTAAGAAGATGGCGCCTCGTTTTATAGGACCGTTCAAGATACTGTCTATTGTTAACCCCTGCGCGGTTAAGCTACAGCTTCCTGCCTCCCTACGGGTTCATTCCACCTTTCATGTTTCCCAGATTAAGCCTGTGTCGGTTAGCCCTCTGTGCCCGCCCTCTCGTCCCCCTCCTCCGCCCAGGATCGTGGGTGGGGGTCCGGTCTACACTGTCCGGCGACTTCTGGATGTTCGCCGCCGGGGTCGTGGGTTTCCAGTACCTGGTGGATTGGGAGGGTTATGGTCCTGAGGAACGTTCCTGGGTGCCCAGGAGCTTCATTGTGGATCCTGCTCTGGTCCGAGAGTTTCATAGGTTACATCCCGATAAACCCCGTCGGCCGCCAGGTGGCGTCCGTAGAGGGGGGTACTGTTAGGCCTACTGCTGCTAGGTAGCTCTCTCTCTGCTCTCTCCCTCCCCTCTGTCTGTCCTTGATTGCAGGAGTGAAGTCTGGTGTGCGGGAGTCAGGGTTCCAGCTGCAGCTCATTCACCATAATCACCTCAGCCTTTAAGACCCGGTCTAACTTACCACTCATCGTCAGATCATAGTCAAGACGACCATATATTTGGAACCTGACTCCTGCCTCCGCTTCACTCCTGCCACCACCATCCTGCTCTCCACTACCGGACCTCTCTTTTGGACTCACCACGGACACTAGGACATTACGGTACCACACCTGCCCTGACCTGGATCTGTTACCCTCCCTGTAACCTGGACTTGCTCTTCCCCTATTATTGGAAACCTGGACTATTGAACATTTTAAATAAACCTGTTAAACCTTCTCTGGCTTGGTGTACTTGTCTGCATTTGGGTTCTAATACTGGTAAATCATAACACATTCGAGCTAAATGGTTGCAGAGCAGAATACATATTATGTGTATGTGTAAAACACATTGTGATAAACGTATCTACAGCAACATATTGCTGTGTGTATTCCTGTGTCCAGTTTTGGTCCTGGTCGAGTCATCATTCATCAGGGCCATGTCCCTCAGATCCTGCAAGGTCTGGCCATGGTCTCTAAGAGGTATGTGGACCAGCACACAGGAGAGATCAGCCACAAGACTGCTGCCTTCCTCAAGACTGGCAGGAGCTTCAGGGTCAGTTTTACTATCACTTTGACATATGTACCTCTTTACATTGACCCAAAATACACAGCAAAACTATTTTTATAACCTTATAATAAACGTTATTATAACCTTATTGTACTGTTATTGTAACCTGACTGGAATGGTTCCAGGAGGTGGCCATTTTGAATGGTGCAAGAAGGAATGCCACGGTGGTCTGTCACAACACTGTCTCCCTGCTGGCGGTGTCTCGCCAGGTGAGTCTCACACTGTTTCACTCCTGTCTCACCCCTGTCTCACCAACTGAATGAATGTATCACTGAATTAATGAATTCATTACTGGCCGAATCTCACTGAATTATTCGGAACACTTTTTGTCCTCACCTCATTCCAAAGGACTTCAAAGACACATTTGTGAGTGTTGAAGGTAGCAATGGACCATAATTCCTTGACTTCCTACGGAAGATTGAGGTATTCAGGGGTTGGCCCCTGGACAAGCTCCAGACCAACAACACAGGGGAGTGTCTGCACGCTTTCTTCAGGTGGATGGATCTGGTCATTTGTATTTTGTATTTGTATTTATTATGGATCCCCATTAGTTCCTGCCAAGTGTGTGCCCTCAGGCCTCTGCTCTACTACCTCATATAACACAAATTCCATGTGTACATGTGTTTATAGTGCGTATGTTATCATGTGTTTCTATTCATGTGTCTATGTTTGTGTTGCTTTACAGTCCCCGCTGTTCCATAAGGTGTATTTTTATCTGATTTTTAAATCTAATTTTACTACTGGCATGAGTTACTTGATGTGGAATAGAGTTCCATGTAGTCATGGCTCTATGTAGTACTGTGTGCCTCCCATAGTATGTTCTTGACTTGGGGACTGTGAAGAGACCTCTGGTGGCATGTCTTGTGGGGTATGCTGTGTGCCAGTAGTTCAAACAGACAGCTCGGTGCATTCAACATGTCAATACCTCTCACAAATACAAGTAGTGATGAAGTCAATCTCTCCTCCACTTTGAGCCAGGAGAGATTGACATGCATATTATTAATGTTAGCTCTCTGTGTACATCCATGGGCCAGCCGTGCTGCCCTGTTCTGAGCCAATTGCAATTTTCCTAAGTCCCTCTATGTGGCACCTGACCATACGACTGAACAGTAGTCCAGATGTGACAAAACTAGGGCCTGTTGGACCTGCCTTGTTGATAGTGCTGTTAAGAAGGCAGAGCAGCGCTTTATTGTAGACAGACTTCTCCCCATCCTAGCTACTGTTGTATCAATATGTTTTGACCAGGACAGTTTACAATCCAGGGTTACTCCAAGCAATTTAGTCTCCTCAACTTGCTCAATTTCATTACAAGATTTAGTTGATGTTTAGGGTTTAGTGAATGATTTGTCCGTATTCCAAACAGACTCTGGGACAGTTGTGGGACGATAGATCCCAAATTAATACAACCAGTAGACCTAGGCTACATCCCCAAAACTTTAAAAAGCATTGAGTCTGAAATACGATGCTTTTAGTTTTTGACATTCTTAGTACTAACTTATTCCTTGCCACCCATTCTAAAACTAACTGCAGCTCTTTGTTAAGTTTTGCTGTCATTTCAGTTGCTGTGGTAGCTGACGTGTATATTGTTGAGTCATCCGCATACATAGACACACTGGCTTTACTCAAAGCCAGTGGCATGTCGTTAGTAAAGATTGAAAAAAGTAAGGGGCATAGACAGCTGCCCTGGAGAATTCCTGATTCGACCTGGATTTGGTTTGAGAGGCTTCCATTAAAGAACACCTTCAGTGTTCTGTTAGACATGTAACTCTTTAACCACAATATAGCAGGGGGTGTAAAGCCATAACATATATGTTTTTCCAGCAACCGACTATGATCGATAATGTCAAAAGCCGCACTGAAGTCTAACAAAACAGCCCCCACAATCTTTTTATCATCAGTTTCTCTCAGCCAATCATCAGTCATTTGTGTAAGTGCTGTGCTTGTTGAATGTCCTTCCCTATAAGCATGCTGAAAGTTTGTTGTCAATTTCTTTACTGTAAAAAGTTTACCAAGGGTTGGTAACAGGCTGATTGGTCTGCTATTTGAGCCAGTTAAGGGGGCTTTACTATTCTTAGGTAGAGGAATAACTTTTGCCTCCAGGCCTGAGGGCACACACTGTCTAGTATGCTTAAATTGAAGATATGGCAAATAGGAGTGGCAATATCGTCCGCTATTATCCTCAGGAATTTTCCATCCAAGTTGTCAGACCCCGGGGGCTTGTCATTGTTGATCGACAATAATATTTTTTTCACCTCTTCCACACTCACTTTACATAATTCAAAATAACATTGCTTGTCGTTCATAATTTGGTCAGATATACTTGGATGTGTAGTGTCAGCATTTGTTGCTGGCATGTCATGCGTAAATTTGCTAATCTTGCCAATGAGAAGATCATTTAAGTAGTTGGCAATATCAGTGGATTTTGTGATGAATCTGATTCAATGAGTTTGTCTTTTTGCCCAAAATTTCATTTAAGATGCTCCAAAGCTTTTTACGATCATTCTTTATGTAATTTATATTTGTTTCATAGTGTAGTTTCTTCTTCTTTTTATTCAGTTTAGTCACATGATTTCTCAATTCGCAGTACGTTTGTCAATCGGTTGTACGGCCAGACCTATTTGCCATCTCTTTTGCCTCATCCTTCTCAACCATACAATTTTTCAATTCTTCATCAATCCACAGGGATTTAACAGTTTTTACAGTACTTTTCTTAATGGGTGCATGCTTATTAGTAACTGGGATAAGCAATTTCATAAATGTGTCAAGTGCAGCTTCTGGTTGCTCTTCATTACACACCACGGACCAACAAATATTCTTCACATCAACAACATAGGAATCACTACAGAACTTCTTGTATGACACAATATTAGGCCCAGCCTTTGGAACTATGGTTTTCCTAGATATGGCTACTATATTATGATCACTACATCCGATGGATTTGGATACTGCTTTCAAACAATTTTCTGAAGCATTAGTAAAGATATGATCAATACATGCATTTTTTGTTGTTGTTTTATTTTTACTTTTTTTGTTTAAAATAAATGCACTGTTGGTTAAGGGCTGTAAGTAAGCATTTCACTGTAATGTCTGCACCTGTTGTATTCGGCGCATGTGACCAATAAAATTTGATTTGATTTGATTTGACATGTTGATTATTTCATTCCTGTACTGTTTGTAACTACCCTGGTAGTTTGATTGAATGCCTGAACCAGGTTGCAGGCACTAGTTACAGTTTGAAGCGTTCTCTTGAGTGGGCAGCCTGATGAAAGCCAGTCAATATTTAAATCACCCAGAAAGTATACCTCTCTATTGTGGTCCTCTGTAGCTCAGCTGGTAGAGCACGGCGCTTGTAACGCCAAGGTAGTGGGTTCGATCCCCGGGACCACCCATACACAAAAAAAAAAATGTATGCACGCATGACTGTAAGTCGCTTTGGATAAAAGCGTCTGCAAAATGGCATATTATATTATTATATCACATATATTATCAAGCATTTCACACATGTTATCCAGATTCTGACTGTTAGCACTTGGTGGTCTATAGCAGCTTCCCACCAGAATGGGCTTTAGGTGAGGCAGGTGAACCTGTAGCCATATTACTTCAACAGTATTTAACATGAGATCATCTCTAAGCTTTACAGGAATGTGGTTCTGATTATAGACTGCAACACCGCCCCCATTGGCATTTCATACAGTTGAACTGGCGGGTTTACAATCCTTTACACAGTATGGGGTACTATATATGTTTAAGAGCCCTACAGAAGCGCTTCCCAACATGGTGGGTCATAGCTCCAGACTGGGCAGTGAAACGGACAGCTTGAAACATTGTTAAGGTCACCTAGAAGGTCATAAGAATATCATAAGGCTTTAGATGGGTCACAAAACACTATGAGATAGTTTCCCAGACTCAGATTAAGCCTGGTCCTGGACAAAAAAATAATTCTCATTGGAAATTATCCATTGAAATCACTTTTGAATCCAGGACTAGGGTTCATCTTTGTCTGGGAAATCGGCCCTAAAACTTTGGGGAACCGTTGTCTTCCATCTTATTGTCTGAGAGCAGCTATACTGGCTGTACTCTGATTGGCTTTGCTGAGATCATGTAAATGCATACTTATCTACTTCCTCCCAAGGCTGCCCTTTCACTGGAACACACAACAGGTAGCTAACTTATTTAGTTACACAACTATTTTCCTTAAGTCAATATACAGGCCGGGAGGGAAATATAAAATAAACTAAAAAAACTCAGATGAAGCCTATTTAATGGCGATATTGAACAGAATCATGCTAACTAATAATGAAAATAATGTAGCCACAGGCTAGCAGGCAGAAACCGAGGAGGTCTGTGGAAAACACACAATCTGTTCTGGAGGCTGACTCAGTATTCTCTGGCGTGGAACTCAGGAAAGCACTATGGGTTTCCTCATAGGACTTTACCACCATATTGAATTTACCACTGCTTTTTATGTTATTTGGAAAATTCATTCAGATTGGAGCGGTTTTATATTAATGAAATTACTGTTACAGAGAGAGTAATGAGAGATCTAAGGTAGTAAAAGCAGTTTACTTTGGGTTTTGTGGTGTACAGATGTAGGATCTTAATTTGAGGCAGTTTGCTACAGCAGGAAAATAATCCTGCAGCAACAGGAAATGTGAATTATTGTGTGGATTATAATTAATGGACATTTTTGTAAGGGTTGATACATATTTCAAAGTGGAAATTACAAACTTTAGAAGCACTTAAAAAAGTAAAATACAATCGAAGTTTGCATTTCCTGCTTTGCAGGAAAATTCTCAGCAACAAAAGAGTGATCAAATTAAAATCCTACATCTGTATTGACCTTTTCTGTCCCTTATTGAATTCTGTTTCCCTCACCTTCAGGAGGAACACAGTCATATCAAAGGACACAAGATTTTCTGCGTTCGTCTTTGTTGTTAAATCAGTTAAGTGATCTATTACGTGGTCAGTCTAGTTACTAGCTATCATATTCTGCAGTTATTTAAATGACCTGTGTAACACGTGGTTGTTTATATCTAGGGCACGGTTCAGCTTCTGATGAAACTCTCAGCTACAAAACCCTGCCTCCATTCCTCAAGAAAGAGTGAGTTAGGTTGGATTACCTCTTGTCTGCAAGGGTGTGTGTGTTTGCCTGTGTTTGTGTGTGCGTGTGCGTGTGTGTGCGTGTGTATCTAGGGCCAGGGAGGGCCAGGGAGGGCCAGTAAACCAGCAGGACATCTGGAAGTGGCGGTTCATAGTCTGAGGTCTGTCTAATTTGAATTATTCAACGCCTTGTCTCAAACCATATCGCTGTGGTGACAGCACACTGTCATTTACATACGCCACTATCAACTCTCACAGAGGATCTACTGTACTTAGCAATTTATTTCAGCAAAATAGAAAAAACAACAACAACAACAGTATTTCATGGGTGCCATTAGCTATCAGTGTGAGGGCGGGGGGGGGGGGGGTGCTCAAATAATTATCTCAACGGGAAGGCAATTTCACAAGGCTATGCCGTTACCTCTTTGGAGAAGGAAAACTAAGTGCTTGTGTTTACTGCTGGAGCTTAATTAAGGGAAATTGAGATGCAGAGTGTTTTTTGGTACTACACCGGTGTTGTGGTTGAAAGAGACACTTATGTAATGAAAGTTTGAGGAGCGTTTAAAGGCCATTCAGTTCTCCTGAACGGCTGGAATAGTTTGATTATATTTCATTGCTCCACGCTTCACAGAGGGAGGTAGAGAAATGGAAGTGTATAGAGGATGATTGTCGTCCAACATGAGCTTTTGTTTGGACAAAAAAACATTTTCCTTTCGACTGTATTTCCTTTTTATTAAATTTTTTCTGGTAATTAGGTTTGCCAGCATGACTGCTTGCTGAATTAATTAAATGTATTGTGTTTGTGTTTTGAATGCTTTCAGGTGGTTGGAATACAAGGAAAACAAAACCCAGTGGAAACCTGAGGAAGGTATGGCTACTGAGACATGAACTGTAAGATAGATGATAGTAATAATAATAGTAATATTCAAACTGCGAACCGATTAAGAGGCAGATTTACATGCCTACATTTAGGATTGATTATTAATCTTGAAATGAAATATATAATGTGATCTAAATGTGAATATAAAACAAGATGATGATTGAAGAATATAAAATGAGTGGGATGATGAAGTATATGTTTAACTGCTTCACTGTCCTGTCTTATCCTGAGGTGTGTGTGGAGAGAAAGTCAGCGCTCTAGAGAGGTGCCCCTGCCCATGCTTGTGACTTACCAGCAGACCTCCAGAAAGGGGGGTCGAGGAGTCTCTCCACCCACTGAGAGGTCCCTCACTCCAGGCCGCTCCCCACCACGAACCCCTAAGACCCAGCTCCTGACCCAGACCCTACGCAAGCTCTACATCAGCCTACAGACACTGACCAAAGGAGATGTCTTTGTGAGTCAATCTTTCATCCCAGCCAGATATCATTTCCTGATTAATCTCAAATTATCCAAACAACCCCAAACTCAGTTCAATGCTTCACAATTCAACCAAGCAAAAACACAAATCCCAGCATGCAACAGCACACACTCTCCATCCCAATTAACACACCATATCCACCCACCAACCCTGTGTTAAATGTAGTCCCCTTCCCCTTTTCAGGGCCTACCTGGTGTTCAGGGCCTACCTGCTCCATGACGCTGGTGTTTCAGGGGGCTGAGTGCGTCCTCATCTCCAAGGACTTCATCAGGAGACACGCTGACGACATCTACATCAACACACTGACCAAACAGGTACCCCAACACACTGATCAAATATCTACCTCAACACACTCACCAAACGGGTACCTCAACACACTGAACACACAGGTACCTCAACTTCAACACACTGACGACATCTATCTCAACACGCTGATGACATCTACCACAACACACTGACAAAACAGGTCCCTCAACATACTCACCAAACAGATATAATCTGTGTCAGTCCCTGACAACCCAGATAATTGTATTTCCATTTGAGTTGACTCTACAGTAGAGGAGCGGTCGTTTGAACACGGCTACATGGTCAGGATTACCAGCTTCAAAGAGCCAATTCATTTCGGAAGGCCCTTCATTGAAGAACTTTTTCTCCTCTGCACTGACATGGTGGTTTGGAAAGTAGGGATAACGGCCTTCTCATCCAAACATGCTCTTCCAATGTTAGAGGATTCAAGGACCGGAAGCTTCAATTAAGTAAACAAACCTCTCACTACTGTAGGTCGTCAGTTAGTCACACACTGCAATCAAATCAAATCAAATCAAATTGTATTGGTCACATGCGCCGAATACAACAGGTGCAGACATTACAGTGAAATGCTTACTTACAGCCCTTAACCAACAGTGCATTTATTTTAAACAAAAAAAGTAAAAATAAAACAACAACAAAAAAAGTGTTGAGAAGAAAAAGAGCAGAAGTAAAATAAAGTGACAGTAGGGAGGCTATATATACAGGGGGGTACCGTTGTAGAGTCAATGTGCGGGGGCACCGGCTAGTTGAGGTAGTTATGTACATGTGGGTAGAGTTAAAGTGACTATGCATAAATACTTAACAGAGTAGCAGCAGCGTAAAAAGGATGGGGTGGGGGGGCAGCGCAAATAGTCCGGGTAGCCATGATTAGCTGTTCAGGAGTCTTATGGCTTGGGGGTAGAAGCTGTTGAGAAGTCTTTTGGACCTAGACTTGGCACTCCGGTACCGCTTGCCGTGCGGTAGCAGAGAGAACAGTCTATGACTAGGGTGGCTGGAGTCTTTGACAATTTTGAGGGCCTTCCTCTGACACCGCCTCTGTAGTGCCTTGCGGTCGGAGGCCAAGCAGTTGCCATACCAGGCGGTGATGCAACCAGTCAGGATGCTCTCGATGGTGCAGCTGTAGAATTTTTTGAGGATCTGAGGACCCAATGTGCAATGCAATGTGTTTTAAAGGAGTGTTTGGATCCAATCACATACGTTACCAATGTAAAGTTAGCTTGATGTTCCATATTCTTATTTAACTTTTACTACTAAGCCGTTGGGGGGGGGGGTTCTACTAACCTAACATAAAGCATAAAGGGGTCCTAAAATTCCAAATCAAATAGCTAAATTATCCATGGTATGACCATCTTAAAACAATATTGTATTTATTAGTCATATGTTGGATGAAATAGGATACACGCACGCAATATATCACTGGTATGTCTATGAATAGGTACTATCTCAGACTGTACAGTATATCCCCCTCCCTCCCCAGATCTAGCCGTACCACTGCAGAGCCAGCTTCAGGAACATGTCAACTGGGAGGCATACAGATACACCCTCCTCAGAAGCATCCTCCACCGCTGATGAAGCGAGGAAGTAGAGAATGAAACTTAGATTGAGATTTGAAATTCTACTACGTCTTTATTTATATTGTGTGTTGGAGCCAGTTTTTTTGTATTTTTGTTTTACGGGTTTATCATTAAATATTTATCGTGTTATTGAGGATCTGAAGTGATGAAGACCATGGACAAGTAATGACATAGAAGTACATCTATTTGATTCCTTATTTGATCACTGAATGATATTGAGCTTGGAAAAAGTGTGCCCTCGCCTTTCTGTGTAGCGTTTTCATTTCACTTTGTTCTCTGGGAAAATTATAGAGATTAAATATATATACATCTATGTCAAGGTGCCTTTTCTACTGAATATGAAACCAGCAGCAAAGTGTGGTTGATACTGTATATAATGGGGGGTTTCCTATTACAGAACAGGGGTAAATGATCTAGTGTTGCAGAAATATTCTCATCTGTATTCAGCTCTGCTGCTGAGGTCAGAGTTCATGCTGGGAGGGTGTGTGTGTGAGAGCACACTGCTGACAAACACACACACACACACACTCACACTGCACATTATCATATATTGTCAGTATGCAAAGATTCTCCAGTCAGCCATGTATGTTAACCACCTGTGTTAACGCCCAGATCCCCACTCTCCATTTTCACCCACAACACAATTATCATAATAGGGGGTTTAATGGAATCCGTGCTGGTCCAAAACGCTCTGCCTGCGTGTGTAGCTACAACCCCTTGATTGATACTGCGGTCCATCTGTCGCCATCTGCTCCCCCCTGGACTGCAGTAAACACAGTCATTACCAGGACCCTGGCTGGTCAGGGGGAGAGACGTCGCGTCTCAACCCCAGAAAAGAGCAACACAGATGGGGGAGGCTCAGCCAACATTCTCTGGAAACCTGCCCAGAGCGGAGCGCGTAGAGGACGAATGGAGAGGAGAGAGTGAGCACAGCATCAGCAGGACCACAGATGTGAATCTGCTTTCCTGTGGAATCCAATGAGGGTGTGTGAAGGGGGTTGAGGTGTGTGTGTGTGTTTCTGCAGTCTGAATGTATACGCAGGTAGTAAGGGAAGGCAGTGAGGTGGAGGTTGGTGGTTAATGAAGGTATACATGGAGGTTGGTGGTTAAGGAGGATATATAAATGGAGGTTGTTGGTTAAGGAGGATATACAGTGTATTCAGACCCCTTGACTTTTTCCACATTTTGTTATGTTAAAGCCTTATTATGAAATTGATTAAATTGTTTTTTTCCCTCATCAATCTTGTTGAAGCACCTTTGGCAGCGATTACAGCATTGAGTCTTCTTGGGTATGACGCTACAAGCTTGGCACACCTGTATTTGGGGAGTTTCTCCCGTTCTTCTCTGCAGATCCTCTCAAGCTCTGTCAGGTTGGATGGGGAGCGTTGCTGCACAGCTATTTTCAGGTCTCTCTAGAAATGTTCGATTGGGTTCAAGTCCGGGCTCTGGCTTGGCCACTCAAGGACATTCAGAGACTTGTCCCGAAGCCACTCCTGCGTTGTCTTGGCTGTGTGCTTAGGGTCGTTGTCCTGTTGGAAGGTGAACCTTCACCCCCAGTCTGAAGTCCTGAGCGCTCTGGAGCAGGTTTTCATCAAGGATCTCTCTGTACTTTGCTCCGTTCATCTTTCCCTCGATCCTGACTAGTCTCACAGTCCCTGCCGCTGAAAAACATCCCCACAGCATGATGCTGCCACCCCCATGCTTCACCGTAGGGATGGTGCCAGGTTTCCTCCAGATGTGACGCTTGGCATTCAGGCCAAAGAGTTCCATCTTGGTTTCATCAGACCAGAGAATCTTATTTCTCATGGTCTGAGAGTCTTTATGTGCCTTTTGGCAAACTGTGCTTTTTACTGAGGAGTGGCTTCCATCTGGCCACTCTACCATCAAGGCCTGATTGGTGGAGTGCTGCAGAGATGGTTGTCCTTCTGGAAGGTTCTCCCATCTCCACAGAGGAACTCTAGAGCTCTGTCAGAGTGACCATCGGGTTCTTGGTCACCTCCCTGACCAAGGCCCTTCTCCCCCGATTTGCTCAGTTTGGCCAGGCGGCCAGCTCTAGGAAGAGTCATGGTGGTTCCAAACTTCTTCCATTAAAGAAATCGTGTGGAGCTCAGTTGGTAGAGCATGGCGTTTGCAACGCCAGGGTTGTGGGTTCGATTCCCACGGGGGGCCAGTATGAAAAATGTATGCACTCACTAACTGTAAGTCGCTCTGGATAAGAGTGTCTGCTAAATGACTAGAAATGTAAGAATGATGGAGGCCGCTGTGTTCTTGGGGATCTTCAGTGCTGCAGAAATGTTTTGGTACCTTCGCCAGATCTATGCCTCGACACAATCCTGTCTCGGAGCTCTACGGACAATTCCTTCGACCTCATGGCTTGGTTTTTGCTCTGACATGCACTGTCAACTGTGCGACTTTACATAGACAGTGTGCCTTTTCAAATCAGGTCCAATCAATTGAATTTACCACAGGTGGACTCCAATCAAGTTGTAGAAACAGCTAAAGGATGATCAATGGAAACAGGATGCACCTGAGCTCAATATCGAGTCTCATAGCAAAGGGTCTGAATACTTATGTAAATAATGTATTTCTGTTTTTAGTTTTGAACAAATTTTCAAAAGTTTCTAAAAACCTGTTCTCGCTTTGTCATTATGGGGTATTGTGTGTAGATTGCTGAGGATTTAAAAAAATGTAATCCATTTTAGAATAAGGCTGTAACGTAATGAAATGTTGAAAAAGTCAAGGGGTCTGAATACTTTCCGAAGGCACTGTATATGGAGGTTGGTGGTTAATTTATTTTATTTTATTTATTTCACCTTTATTTAACCAGGTAAGCCAGTTGAGAACAAGTTCTCATTTACAACTGCGACCTGGCCAAGATAAAGTAAAGCAGAGCAATAAAAACAACAACACAGAGTTACATATGGGGTAAACAAAACATAAAGTAAAAATACAAACAGAAAATATATATACAGTAGGTGTGAATGTAGTAAGTTATGGAGGTAAGGCAATAAATAAGCCATAGTGCAAAATAGTTACAATTTCGTATTTACACTGGAATGATAGATGTGCAAATAGAGATACTGGGGTGCATATTAGCAAAATAAATAACAATATGGGGATGAGGTAGATGGGTGGGCTAATTTCAGAATGGCTGTGTACATGTGCAGTGATCGGTAAGCTGCTCTGACAACTGAGGCTTAAAGTTAGTGAGGGAGATAAGAGTCTCCAGCTTCAAAGATGTTTTCAGTTCGTTCCAGTCATTGGCAGCAGAGAACTGGAAGGAATGGCGGCCAAAGGAGGTGTTGGCTTTGGGGATGACCAGTGAGATATACCTGCTGGAGCGCAGACTACAGGTGGGTGTTGCTATGGTGACCAGTGAGCTAAGGTAAGACGGGGATTTGCCTAGCAGTGATTTATAGATGACCTGGAGCCAGTGGGTTTGGCGACGAATATGTTGTGAGGGCCAGCCAACAAGAGCGTACAGGTCACAATGGTGGGTAGTATATGGGGCTTTGGTGACAAAACGGATGGCACTGTGATAGACTACATCCAATTTGCTGAGTAGAGTGTTGGAGGCTATTTTGTAAATTACATCGCCGAGGTCAAGGATCGGTAGGATAGTCAGTTTTACGAGGGCATGTTTAGCAGCATGAGTGAAGGAGGCTTTGTTGCGAAATAGGAAGCCGATTCTAGATCTAACTTTTGATTGGAGATGCTTAATGTGAGTCTGGAAGGAACGTTTACAGTCTAACCAGACACCTAGGTATTTGTAGTTGTCCACATTCTCTAGGTCAGACCCGCCGAGAGTAGTGATTCTAGTCGGGTGGGCGGGTGCAAGCAGCGTTCGGTGGAAGAGCATGCATTTAGTTTTACTAGTGTTTAAGAGCAGTTGGAGGCTACGGAAGGAGTGTTGTATGGCATTGAAGCTAGTTTGTAGGTTTGTTAACACAGTGTCCAATGAAGGGCCAGATGTTTACAAAATGGTGTCGTCCGCATAGAGGTGGATCCGAGCTTCACCAGCAGCAAGAGCAACATAATTGATATACACAGAGAATAGAGTCAGCCCGAGAATTGAACCCTGTGGCACCCCCATAGAGACGGCCAGATGTCCAGACAACAGGCCTTCCGATTTGACACATTGAACTCTATCTGAGAAGTAGTTGGTGAACCAGGCGAGGCAGTCATTAGAGAAACCAAGGCTATTTAGTCTGCCAATAAGAATGCAGTGGTTGACAGAGTCGAAAGCCTTGGCCAGGTCGATGAAGACGGCTGCGCAGTACTGTCTTTTATCAATCGCGGTTATAATATTGTTTAGGACCTTGAGCGTGGCTGAGGTGCACCCATGACCAGCTCGGAAACCGGATTGCATAGCGGAGAAGGTACGGTGGGATTCGAAATGGTCGGTGATCTGTTTGTTAACTTTGCTTTCAAATACTTTCGAAATGCAGGGCAGGATGGATATAGGTCTGTAACAGTTTGGATCTAGAGTGTCACCCCCTTTGAAGAGGGGGATGACCGCGGCAGCTTTTCAATCTCTGGGGATCTCAGACGTTACGAAAGAGAGGTTGAACAGGCTAGAAATAGGGGTGGCAACAATTTTGGCGGCTAATTTTAGAAAGAAAGGGTCCAGATTGTCTAGCCCAGCTGATTTGTAGGGGTCCAGATTTTTCAACTCTTTCAGAACATCAACTGTCTGAATTTGTGTGAAGGAGAAGCGGGGGGAGGGCATGGGCAAGTTGCAGCGGAGGGTGCAGAGCTGGTGGCCGGGGTAGGGGTAGCCAGGTGGAAAGCATGGCCAGCCGTAGCAAAATGCTTGTTGAAATTCTCGATTATTGTAGATTTATCGGTGGTGACAGTGTTTCCTAGCCTCAGTGCAGTGGGCAGTTGGGAGGAGGTGCTCTTATTTTCCATGGACTTTACAGTGTCCCAAAACTTTTTGGAGTTAGTGCTACAGGATGCACATTTCTTTTTGAAAAAGCTAGCCTTTGCTTTCCTAACTGATTGTGTATATTGGTTCCTGACTTCCCTGAAAAGTTGCATATCGCGGGGGCTGTTCGATGCTAATGCAGTACGCCACAGGATGTTTTTGTGCTGGTCAAGGGCAGTCAAGTCTGAGGAGAACCAGGGGCTATATCTGTTCTTAGTTCTGAATTTTTTGAATGGGGCATGCTTATTTAAGATTGAGAGGAAAGCACTTTTAAAGAACAACCAGACATCCTCTAATGACGGAATGAGGTCAATATCCATCCAGGATACCCGGGCCAGGTCAATTAGAAAGGCCTGCTCGCTAAAGTGTTTCTAGGGAGCGTTTGACAGTGATGAGGGGTGGTCGTTTGACCGCGGACCCATTACGGATGCAGGCAATAAGGCAGTGATCGCTGAGATCCTGGTTGAAGACAGCGGAGGTGTATTTAGAGGGTAAATTTGTCAGGATGATATCTATGAGGGTGCCCATGTTTACAGACTTAGGGTTGTACCTGGTAGGTTCGTTGATCATTTGTGTGAGATTGAGGGCATCTAGTTTAGATTATAGGTTGGCCGGGGTGTTAAGCATATCCCAGTTTAGGTCACCAAGCAGTACGAACTCTGAGGATAGATGGGGGGCAATCAGTTCACACATGGTGTCCAGGGCACAGCTCGGGGCTGAGGGGGGTCTGTAGCAAGCGGCAACAGTGAGAGACTTATTTCTGGAAAGGTGGATTTTTAGAAGTAGAAGCTCAAACTGTTTGGGCACAGACCTGGATAGTACAATAGAGCTCTGTAGGCTATCTCTACAGTAGATTGCAACCCCACCCCCTTTGGCAGTTCTATCGAGACGGAAAATGTTGTAGTTGGGGATGGACATTTCTGAATTTTTGGTGGCCTTCCTAAGCCAGGATTCAGACACTGCTAGAACATCAGGGTTGGCGGAGTGTGCTAACGCAGTGAATAACTCAAACTTAGGGAGGAGGCTTCGGATGTTAACGTGCAAGAAACCAAAGCTTTTACGGTTACAGAAGTCAACAAATGATAACGCCTGGGGAGTAGGAGTGATACTGGGGGCTACAGGGCCTGGGTTAACCTCTACATCACCAGAGGATCAGAGGAGGAGTAGAATAAGGATACGGCTAAAGGCTTTAAGTACTGTTCTTCTAGTGCGTTGGGTACAGAGAAAAAAAGGGGCAGGTTTCCGGGCGTTGTAGAATAGATTCAGGGCATTATGTACAGAAAAGGATTTGGAAGGATATGAGTACAGTGGTAAACCTAAGCGTTGGGTAACGATGAAAGAGATAGCATCACTGGAGGCACCGATTTAGTCGGTCTCCGCGTGTATGGGGGGTGGGACAAAGGAGCTATCTATGGCAGGTTGAGCTGGGCTGGGGGATCTACAGTGAAATAGTACAATAAGAAATAACCGAAACAGCAATAAGCAAGGCATATTGACATGGGAGAGAGGCATAAAGCAATCACAGGTGTTATTCAAGAGAGCTAAGACAACAGCTGGTAATGGCGACAAAGTTTGGGCTGAGGCTAAACATAAACAGGATGCGGTACCGTATAAAGGAACAGTCCAGCAGGCATCAGCTGTATAGCTGAGTTATCATAAGGTCCGGTGAACAGCAATAGGAGAGTTCGGAGGTAGTTCGGGGGCTGCTATAGCACTGGCGAGCAAGAGGCCACGGCTAGTGTGTGCTAGCGGGCCAGGGCTAGCAGATGGATCTTCGTGGTCGACGTCGTAACGGGAAACCTGTTGTAATCACATCAGATGATTTCGTCGGCAGACCAGTCGTGTTGGATCGGCGGGGCTCCGTGTCAACACTAGGAGGTCCCGTCCGGTTGACAGAGAGGTAGATAGCCGGGAGAAGGGCCTGGCTCGCGGCTAGCTCAAGGCTGATTAGCCAACAACAACGTCCATTTGATTGCAGCTATCTAGCTACAATGATCCGGTGTTAAAGGTCCAGTGAATCAGTGATTCCGGCAGAAAAAACGATATGTTCTGGGTCGACAATGCGCTGTGCAGACAGTGCAGACTGGCCGATAATAGTCCAGGCTAGAGCTGGCTGGTAGGTAGTGCAGGCCACGGACAATGGTGAGAAACCGCTAACGGTGGCTAATAGCAAGTAGCTAGTTAGCTGGCTACTCCCGTCCGGTAGACAGAGAGGTAGATAGCCGGGATATGGGCCTGGCTCAAGGCTAGCTCAAGGCTAACTGGTGCTTGCTTCAGGGGCAGTGGTGATTAGCCAAACAGCAACATCCAATTCGGTTGCGGCTAGCTAGTTGCGATCCGGTGTTCTGGGTGAAAACCGCTAACGGTGGCTAATAGCAAGTAGCGAGTTAGCTGGCTAGCCGGTATCAACTGGAGATTCTAGATAAAAGGTAAGTCAATAATAGAATCCGTTCCACATTGAGTGAGGCGGGTTGCATGAAAGTATATTTTGTAGAAGGATGAAAAGTGTGATAGTGAAATATGTACGAAAAATACAAAAAATACAAAAAACAGGCTATTTACACAGACACAACAAAGGACACGACTGCACTGCTACGCCATCTTGGATTGACATGATGTCCTATCAATTGTGGAGGATATACATGGAGGTTGGTGATTAATGAGGGTATATATGGAGGTTGGTGGTTACGTAATAGTCAAGGTTAGTGTGATGTGAGTGATTATTCTTAAGGAAAATATTCAATTTGTTGAGCCAAAATGGTCAGCGTCAATCTGAGTAATAAGGATATTTTTATTCAATGTGTTAAGCTACAAATTCACTCCTAACATGTCTATTTTCCAGCATGCTTAGCTTAATGCTCAGTCTTCTATTGTATTCACAGCACTAATGGGTTCTATCTTAAGGTGAGAGTCCGGTGTTAAGGTGGGTTTATCCCTCAGGTCAGTGTTGATTCAGTACTCTTGCTGATTGCTTTGTTGAGGTCAGCGTATGGTGTGTGTGTGTGTGAGAGAGAGAGAGTGAGAGAGAGAGAACGGGGAGACAGGTGAGCCCTTTCTCTAATGGACTGATGAATTGGCTCCTTTGTGAGAGACTGGATTTGGCCAAGGCTATAATTGAAAAATCGTGGAGGTGTGTGTGTGTGTTGCCATTCAAGAACAATCTAGCCAGGCTGTTAAGGACTCTTTTAAAGACAAGACTGGTTTTTATTTCATACTCTCTCTCTCGCTCTATTCTTGTGATGCGTACAGTATGTAGATGAAATTAATTATATTTTCTCCATTTTAAACGGCCTACCACTACAAACTGCACCCCAGAGAACTGACGGCTGAGTGAGCTGCCATTACCAAACCAGGACACTGCTTACCTCACACACAGGTACGCACACACATGCATGTACGCACACACACTCATATACACACACACACACACACACGCATATATACACACACACATGCATAAACATACGGATACATACAGTTCATACCCACCCATTACATATTCATTACACATATGCTGTGCAGACACTCTCTCAAATATACAGTGCATGTATTACAATATAATCATTTACTAACTCACACACATCACAATGCTCTTCTCAAATATACCACATCACAGACACTTGTTCAATCTCTCTCTGTCACACACACACACACACACACACACACACACACACACACACACACACACACACACACACACACACACACACACACACACACACACACACACACACACACACACACTTCAACCATACATTATTCTCTCTGAACTTTCCCTTGGTGTAACACACAATAATGTCCCCTGGGAACACAAGCCAAGATCAAAGGTTCCTGGCTGCATTATTACATTATTTATGAGGGTAGTGCTTAAAATAGCTGTGCTTTTTAGGTTGAGAGACGCTTCATCATGGAGCAGCTATATGCTCAGCCTCAACCTACCATCCGCTGCTGCTTCTACCGAGGATGATGATGATGTGAGGTGCAGAGGCACCTCACATCAGGACTGAGCTTTCACACTGTTCTGATATCAGCCATTATGAGCTGACCTGACGAGCATCAGGATTTCCACCCACCCACACACTACCTCGCTCACTCTCAACCTGCTGCAGCATAATGGATCATTACAGACCAGTGGATACAGTCAGGTGGGTGTTACACTGTATAGACCCCCCAACATGTTCAAGTGACATCTAAGGTCAGCTGGTCCTCTGTAGCTCAGCTGGTAGAGCACGGCGCTTGTAACGCCAAGGTAGTGGGTTCGATCCCCGGGACCACCCATACACAAAAATGTATGCATGCATGACTGTAAGTCGCTTTGGATAAAAGCGTCTGCTAAGTGGCATGTTATGTTAAGCCCTTGCAACACAGTACACTAAAACACCCCATCTGTCTCCACCTGTATGTGTTGAACCCCATGTCTGTGATTACACTAACCCATGTAGCTTCACAGCTTTCCAATATCAACAGCACAGCAGATTCTAACAGCACAGTATATCGTACAAACAGTGAGGCTATAGCTTTCTTTACAACACAGTATGCATGCTTCAGCAGGCTATTCCTCTCATCCCTTTCATTTTAAGAGGAATAATATTCTGTGGTTCCTGTATCAGTCTGTCAGCCCCAGTGATAGAGCTAGTGTAGCGTAGCGCAGGGCTGCTAACCACAGCTGTTTAGATGGGAGAAAGCTTTAAATTAGTGTTAGCCCACCGTGCAGTCTCCCTCTCGTCCCCAGCTGCTTTACAGAGGCAGGCAGGCAGGGGGGGGAGTCATCTGTCAAGCACCGGCATCTCTCCAAATGGTGGCCATGCAGGAAGGGCCATATGGAAATAAAGGGGAAATGGGTTATTGACAGCAGAGTGGAGGAGCGCACCGGTCCATGGAGATTATACTCTGCCACTCCGGCACAAATACAATGTTTATTGATACACACACATATTGGTGTACACACACTGTTATGATACGGACATGGTCACACACAAACAAATACTGCACGTGCACACACAGTCATACACAGGCAAACAAACAAACACACACACACGCACGCGAGCCATACACACATTCACCCTACTGTGCTGTCTGTTGGCAGAGAGACCTTGTCATCTTCTCTGTCATGGGGTTAGAGGTGCCCATTCTGTTCTATATTTCCTCTGTCACACTCAGCAGGATTGACCAATTGGAGCCTGTTGTTCTAACCCCGTTAACACCAGTCAGAGTACAACACAACACCACATATTATACCATATTATACCATATTATACCATATTATAATCTCTCTGTCTTTTATAGATCGCTGTCCTCTTCTGCTCAGCTTTCTTTGTTTCTCCATGTACAGATCTGATATCCTAATTTGATCACTCTGTTGTCTCAGAAAATGTTACTGCGCTGCAGGAAATGCAAAATGTAGTGTATTCAAGGTTTAAAAATACTTATAAAGTTTGTAATTTCCACTTAAAAATGTCAGACTTGATTTGCCCTAACGAAAAATGTATCAACCACTACAGAAATGTCCATTAATTATAATCCACATAATAATTCACATTTCCTGTTGCTGCGTGATTATTTTCCTGCTGTAATAAGCAGGGTCAAATTAAGATAGCATCTGTACTTCAAGGCTACAACCCCCCTCCTCCCTCTTTTTCTATTTTTATATCATACACTTTGCTCCATCTGCTTTTGTCTCTCTGCCTCCTCCTCTCTCTGTTTCCATGTCTTTCTCACATCTCTCCTCTCTGCCTCCTCCTCTCTCTGTTTCCATGTCTTTCTCACATCTCTCCTCTCTGCCTCCTCCTCTCTCTGTTTCCATGTCTTTCTCACATCTCTCCTCTCTGCCTCCTCCTCTCTCGTTCCACTACATCTCTCCTCTCTGCCTCCTCCTCTCTGTTTCCATGTCTTTCTCACATCTCTCCTCTCTGCCTCCTCCTCTCTCTGTTTCCATGTCTTTCTCACATCTCTCCTCTCTGCCTCCTCCTCTCTGTTTCCATGTCTTTCTCACATCTCTCCTCTCTGCCTCCTACTCTATACTGATCATAATGCTCATGATAATTATTATAATCTATATACAGTAGCTTTTAATTACATCAACACATATATATTTTCTCAGTTGGGTTATATATGTGACCTCTCTTTCTCTTATGGAGTTTCAATCATCTGCATCCTCTGTCCCCCCCTTGCCTCTATAACACTTTAGAACCATGGAGAAGACTGCCTGGCTGGGTGATTAAGGGGTGTATAGATTAAGAGGTGAGTTTCTCCAACCTCCCACTGTCTGCCAACCCAGCCCAGAATGATTCCTGCCATTATTCCACCACATCTACAGTACACTGCTGTCTGTTTATGACAAGAAGGAATTGAATGAAGACCCTTTCTCTAGGGGTAATACCTACAGTAATTATTTTAGGACTGATTTAGTGAACATTGCATCTCACCACACATGCATACACACACACACACACCTAATTCATTGTAGAGAGACAGGCAGACAGAGAGAAAGACAGAAGTGAGCATTTCTCCTCTGCCAAAATAATCCATCCACCTGACAGGTGTGGCATATCAAGAAGCTGATTAAACAGCATGATCATTACACAGGTGCACCTTGTGCCGGGGACAATAAAATGTCACTCTAAAATGTGAAATTTTGTCACACAACACAATGCCACAGATGTCTCAAGTTTTGAGGGAGCGTGCAATTGGCATGCTGACTGCAGGAATATCCACCAGAGCTGTTGCCAGAGAATTGAATGTTAATGTCTCTACCATAAGCCGCCTCCACCGTCGTTTTAGAGAATTTGGTGGTACGTCCAACCGGCCTCAGAACCGCAGACACATGTATAGCGTCGTGTTGGCGGTGGGGTTATAGTATGGGCAGACATAAGCTATGGACAACAAACACAATTGCATTTTATCTATGGCAATTTCAATGCACAGAGATACCTTGATGAGATCCTGAGGCCCATTGTTGTGCCATTCAGCCGCTGTCATCGCCTCATGTTTCAACATGATAATGCACAGCCCCATGTCGCAAGGATCTGTACACAAGTCCTGAAACCTGAAAATGGCCTGCACACTCACCAGACATGTCACCCATTGAGCATGTTTGGGATGCTCTGGATCGACGTGTACTCCATTGAAGAGGAGTGGGACAACATTCCACAAGCCACAATCAACAGCCTGATCAACTCTATGCGAAGGAAATGTGTCACGCTGCATGAGGCAAATGGTGGTCACACCAGATACTGGCTGGTTTTCTGATCCACGCCCCTACCTTTTTTTAATGGTATCTGTGACTAACACATGCAAATCTGTATTCCCAGTCATGTGAAATCCATAGACTAGGGCCTAATGAATGTATTTAAATGGACTGATTTCCTTATATGAACTGTAACTCACTAAAATCTTTGACATTGTTGCATGTTGCGTTTGTATTTCCCCAGAGTCAGATGAACTCGTGGATACCATTTGTATGTCTCTGTGTCCAGAACTGGAAGTCTATGGGTATGCACTAGCATGCTAGTTAGCATTGGCTCGCAAAACTACCTCTAACTTCCTTCATACTGGACATAGAGACATAGAAATGGTATCCATTAGTTAATCTGACTCTGGGGAAATACAAATGCAACATGCAACAGTATCCCTTTAAGAAGGGTGTATATTGACAGTGCTGAGGACTACCCCTGCAGACAGTCAGCTGTCTGGTGTAGGGTATAGAGACGGGTGTATATTGACAGTGCTGAGGCCCGGCCACCCCTGAAGACAGCTTTATGTGTAGGGGGAAGATGAATCTGACTCAGCAATGAGTGATGAGAACATATAGCTGTCTGAGGTAGGCCAGGGGATGAGCTACAGTACACAAACACACACACACGCACACACACACACACACATACACACACACACACACACTGACTGACTGACTCTCACACACAGGGGATGAGCTACAGTGCACACACATACACACACTCACATTTTAGTTTCTCTCTCAAACGCGGAAGCACACACGCACACAGGCACGCATATACACACACGTTTGTTTTACTATCCTTGTGGGGACCAAACAATTAATTGATTGATTCAAAATCCTATTTTCCCTAACTCCTAACTCTAACCTTAACCCCTAACCCTAACTCCTAAACCTAAATCTAACACTATTTGTAACCCTAACCCTAAACCTACACCTGAGCCTAAAGTAGTCTTTTTCTTTGTGGGGACCTGTCGAAATGTCCCCACTTGTCTGAATGTTCCTTGTTTTACTATCTTTGTGAGGACTTCTGGTCCCCACAAGGAAAGTAAAACCAAAAATACACACAGGCGCACACACACATTTTAGTGTCTCTCTCAAACACACAAGCACACAGGCACGCACACATGCACGCACGCACACGCACACGACACACACACACACACACACACACACACACACACACACACAGACTCACATTTGAGTGCTTTTCTCTTTCTTTCTAACACAACCTCACTGCAATGCCACAGAAGAGACAGTCAGGGTGTTGTATCTCAATTCCACCACACAAGGGCAGTGTGTATATTTGAGCGTGTTTCTGTGCATATATAATGTATGTTTTATTTTATTGATGGATGCATGTATGGATGATGAACACACCAATATATGTAAAGATCAATGTATGAAGTAGCAATTCATTGCTAATGTAATATACAGTGCCTTCAGAAAGTACTCATACCCCATTACTTATTCCACATTTTGTAGTCTTACAGCCTAAATTAAAGATGGATTAAATAGATTTTTTCCCCTCACCCATCTACACACAATACCCCATAATGTTTTTAGAATGTTTGCTAATTTATTAAATACAGAAATATCTAATTCACACCTGAGTCAATACATGTTAGAATAACCTTTGGCAGTGATTACAGCTGTAAGTCTTTCTGGGTGAGTCTCTAAGAGCTTTGCACACCTGGATAGTACAATATTTGCACATTATTCTTTTAAAAAAAGATCAAACTCTGTCAAGTTGGTTGTTGATCATTGCTAGACAAGCATTTTCAAGTCTTGCCATAGATTTTCAAGCTGATTTAAGTAAAAACTGAAACTTGGCCACTCTGGCACATTCAATGTCATCTTGGTAAGCAACTCCAGTGTATATTTGGCCTTGTGTTTTAGGTTATTGTCCTGCTAAAGGTGAATTTGTCTCCCATTGTCTGTTGGAAAGCAGACTGAAACAAGTTTTCCTCTAGGATTTTGCCTGAGCTTAGGTCTATTCCGTTTCTCATTGTCCTAAAAATCTCCCTAATCCTGCCGATGACAAGCATACCCATAACATGATGCATTCACCACCATGCTAGAAAATATGAAGAGTGGTACTCAGTGATGTGTTGTGTTGGATTTGCCCCAAACATAACGCTTTGTATTCAGGACATAAAGTATATTTCTTTGCCACATTTTTTCCAGTTTTACTGTAGCGCCTATTTGCAAACAGGATGCATGTTTTGAAATATTTGTATTCTGTACAGGCTTCCTTCTTTTCACTCTGTCATTTAGGTTAGTATTGTGGAGTAACTACACAGTTGTTGATCCATTCTCAGTTTTCTCCAATCACAGCCATTAAACTCTGTAACTGTTTTAAAGTCACCATTGGCCTGGCGGTTTCCTTCTCTCTGGTAACTGAGTTACGAAAGACGCCTGTATATTTATAGTGAGTGGGTGTATTGATCCACCAACCAAAGTGTAATTAATAACTTCACCATGCTCAAAGGGATATTCAATGTCTGCTGCTCAAAAAAATAATATCTACCAATAGGTGCCCTTCTTTGCGAGGCACTGGAAAACCTCCCTGGTCTTTGTGGTTGAATATGTGTTTGAAATTCACTGCTTGACTGAGGGACCTTACAGATAATTGTATGCGTGGGATACAGAGATGAGGTAGTCATTCAAAAATCATGTTAAACACTATTATTGCACACAGTGAGTCCATGCAACTTATTATGTGACTTGTTAAACAATGTTTTACTCCTGAACTTATTTAGGCTTGCCATAACAAAAGGGTTGAATACTTATTGACTCAAGACATTTCAGCTTTTCATTTTTTATTAATTTGTAAAAATTAAAACATAATTCCACATTGACATAATATGGTGTATTGTGTGTAGGCCAGTGACACAAAATCTCAATTTACAGTTTTTTCCAACTGCTTACACACGTTTTCAAAACTATGTCTCCTTTTTTCAAAACTCTACACACAATTCCCAAAACTGCACACACAAAATGCAAAATGCCTCACATCTCCTTCAAAATGTAACACTGCATTCAAAATGCCGTAAACACATGTCAGAATGAAGCATTTGCATCAAATGGCAAACACTTCTTTCATAATAGTACATTTTTGGATATACCATGTAAACACTGTTGTTCTAAATCTAAAGCTCTTTGGTCTTTCATAGGCTTATATCTACATTTCAATACAATGTTCTACAGTGAAAGTAATCTGCTGAGAGGGGGTAACAAGTACACTGTAAACACCAATGCAATGTAGAAACAGAAAATATTTATTAGGCCAAACATTACTGTTGTATACAGTAGCATACAACAAAACCATAAACATATGTAAACCAAAAGTATATTCTTTAGAATACAGTAAAGAACACAATTGTGTGTGTGGGGTCCCGGGGGGGCAGTCCAGGAATTGGTAGGGGGGGGGCAGTCACCAGTGCTAAGCTACGCTTCATCTCTTCTCCGGGCTGGGTCTGGCCACAATACTTTGTCCACATCACAAGATACGTTTTCTCTTGCCAAACATCGAGGGAAGTATCTCCTAGCATGGCGTATCCAACCTTGGACAGAGGCAACCTCTATGTCCCCACATGCGTCTTCCATTGCCTGGAGAAGCGGCATGCGGGCATAGGGGTTGGCAATCATACACTTTCCAGCGCCAGGCTGAGAAGAATTCCTCTATGGGATTTAGAAAAGGTGAATATGAGGGTAGGTACAAAACTACAAATTGTGGATGGGTGGCAAACCAGTTTTGGACCAGAACAGCCCGGTGAAAACTAACATTGTCCCATATAACCACAAATCCGATCTGGATCAGGGGACAAGCATTGTGTAAATTGCATCCAGAAAAGTGAGCCTATGGCGGTCTTGTAACGGACCCAGTGTGGCATTGTGATGGAGGACCCCGCTTTTGAGTGATGGCAGCACACATAGTTATATTACCCCACGCTGTCCAGGGACATTGGTAATTGCCCTCTGTCCTTTTACATTTCTTCAGCGGCGCCTGGTTTTGGTGAGGTTGAAGCCAACCTCATCCACATAAATAAATCTCCTTCCTTCTCTTCTTTGCCCTCGTCCTCTTCTTCCTCTTCCTCTTCCTCTTCATTTTCCTCTTCCTCCTCCTCCTCCTCTTCCAACACTTCGTCTTTGAATTTGTCCTCGTTGTTGTCCCTGCCTCTCCCTCCTACTCCTCTTGCTCTCTGTCCATTGTTGGCATCCATTGTTCAAAACAGGTAATCTGACCTTTGACCTATTTATAGGCCTATACTACAGTAAAGCAGTGATTGGTTAGTGATCAGTTAAGCAATTAGTGTTTGCACATGTGAAGAGTGTGTGTGTGACCTGGTGAATAAGTGTAGCATTTTGAATGGTTGTGTTTGGAAAAAGGAAAGCAAGTCACTTCCTGTTAGATTTTTGTGTTTTAGGTAGAGAATTGTGTGTAGTGTTTTGAAAAAGTGTTTTATGCAATTGACAACTGAGTCAAAGGCTGAGAAATAGCTTATGGTTTTGGAGATTTGGTGTGTAGTTTTGCACTTTGAGTGAGAGGTTTCAAAAATCGTGTGACATGAAAAGATTTTGTGTGTAAGCAGTCGGAAAAAACTGTAATCAATTTTAAATTTAGCCTGTAACACAACAAAATGTGGAAAAAATTAAAAGGGGTGTGAATACTTTCTGAAGGCACTGTATATTACAGTTTTTGCCCATTGCTTACACACTAAAACCGAATGCTTAGACCAAAGCCTCAATACCTAAACGTCTTGTAGCATACCTTAAACACAGCGTAACCATAGCTTAAACACAATGTCAACTTTGCACTTTGTTTGCAATTCTGTAACACACTTATTGCGAAACACCACACACGTTTTCTTACATTAGACACTTTGTTCAAAAACGAAATCACCTGTTATCATTGGGAAAACACTCTGTTCAAAATGCAAAACTCATCTGGCAATTGTATGCACTTACATACACACCTGAAAACACTTGCACAGAAAACAGAACACCAATCAGTCTGAGCCTTAGCACTACAAATAGGCCTCAGGTAAGCCATTTTTAGAACTTTGCAAGCATGGAGGCAATGAGAGTCAGAGTAAGAGGAGGACAAAGAGAGAGAGGAGTCGGATGTGGAAGAGGACGTGGAAGAGGACGAGGACCAGTGCGGAGACGTATATCAGATGACATCAGGGCTACTCTGGTGGACCATGTGATAAATCATGGCCTGTCCATGAGGGAGGCTGGGCAAAGAGTTCACCCTAACCTCAGTCGCTACACAGTAGCATCGATAATAAGGACATTCCGACTGGAGAACAGGTAGATCTTCAAGTTTCTACTCCAGACTGTACCTACTGTATGTGTCACATGATTCGGTATCATATTACAGTATTACTGTACTAACTATACAAAAATGGGGAGTGCTGTGAAGTACTGTATATGTAAAGGAATACCATTGTGATGTTGCAGTACTGTGTACATTTTGAAAATACAGTATGTGAAAAATAACCTAACCAATGACATCTTGTGGTGGCATTTTCTACAGAATGGTTGGACGACCTCCTCAAGGTGGAAGGGAATGGCTCTTCACTCAAGAACAAGAGCTTGCCATCATTGAAATGGTGCGAGAAAATAATGCAATCCGACTTCGTGAGTTGCAACAACGCATAATTGCAAATGGAAATGAATTCAACAATATCAACAGGGTCAGCATTTCTACACACTAAGTCGCATCCTACAGAAACATAACTTCAGAATGAAGCAGCTGTACAGGGTGCCATTTGAGAGGAACAGTGTCAGGGTCAAGGATCTGCGCCATGATTATGTGCAGGTATGTGTCACTTTACGTTACATACTATATATTGTGATGTGGGAATGAGGGTTTATGCTGCCACCTGCCCTGCCTGTAGCTTGTAGTTTTTGTCTATACTCACCCAACCCAGCTCCCTACTTGTGTGAAAATATAGACATTGTAGTTACTGTATGTTTTTTCAGTAACACTATTCAATATTTTCTGTTACAGACAGTTCTGGAGTTTGATGCCGCTCGAACTGCCGCATGAGTTCATCTACGTGGATGAGGCAGGCTTCAATCTGGCCAAAACCAGGTGTCGGGGCCGTAACGTAGTTGGACAAAGGGCTGTTGTAAATGTCCCTGGGCAGCGTGGGGGGAAATATCACCTTGTGTGCTGCAATTAGTGTCCAGGAGTCCTGCATCATCATGCCACTCTAGGTCCCTACAATACAGGACAGATCATTGCATTTCTAGATGCACTACATGCAGTTGTGCAGGACAGACCATAGCAGCCCAGGTTTGTTGTCATCTGGGATAATGTTAGTTTCCACCGGGCTGCTCTGGTCCGAGATTGGTTCAACAACCATAATCATTTCACAGTTTTATACCTGCCCCCTTACAGCCCCTTTCTAAATGCAATCGAGGGAATTATTTTCAGCGTGGCGGTGGAAAGTATATGATCGGCAACCACATGCCCGCATGACTCTTCTGCAAGCAATGGAAGAGGCATGTGGAGACAATCCAAGGGTGGATTCGGCACACAAGGCGATATTTTCCCCGATGCCTAGCCCGCGAGGACATCGCCTGTGATGTTGACGAGGTCTTGTGGCCAGATCCGAACAGAAGGCGTGATCCATAAGCCCCACGGCCCCCCACCACACACACGCACACGCACACACACACGCACACACACACAAAACAAGTATATGTTTTTTCCCCCAATAGCAATTTATCCAGTAATTGTTTTGTTTTTTTTACTTTTGTTTTGTTGCTAAATTTGATGTTAAGAATTTCTGTAAGAATGTTTTTTTTTTTTGTAAAAACTTTTTTGTAAATACTGTTTGATTACTGCAGAAATTCTACTTTTGAGTTTTACAGAAGACAATGACAATAAAATGACAATAAAAATAGAAACACAAAGACTGCAGTGTTTTATATAAAGCCCATCAGTGTGTTGCTGGTGATATGAAAGAGTAATTCAAATGTTGCTTGTGTGTATGGTTTTGTTGCAAGAATTTCATTTTTAGAAAGGAGTGTTAAGTTTTGATTGCAGTGTTTCATTTTGGCATATATGTGAGTTGTTAATCTCCAAGTGCTATGTCTGATTGGCTTGTGTGTTGAGTTTTGACATAATGAGTCAAATTCTGCAAAAAGTGTGTAAGCAATAGGCAAAAACTGTAACTAATATGGAATGTGATCGTTCACCAATGCTTAGTTTGCTGTGGAATGTATAGCGATTACTGTATCATCTTAGCCAGATATCAGCATAATGTCTTTAACCAGTCTGGCCCAGCCCTAGGGCATGCTAAAATACTTTGCTAAAGGCATTGCACGAGGTCACACACCTCTTTTTAGATCGCTTAAACACACCTATAGACACACACACACAGGGCTGAGATTGTAACCTGCATTCAGTGTTGTGTAGGATGTGGAGTGTGTGTCTCTTGTTAGCAGATGTAAGCTTGTGATTGAGGTGTGTGTGTGTGTGTGTGTGTGTGTGTGTGTGTGTGTGTGTGTGTGTGTGTGCGTGCGTGCGTGTCTGTGTGCGTGTGTGTGTGTGCGTGTGTGTGTGTGTGCGTGTCTGTGTGCGTGCGTGCGTGTGTGTGTGTGTGTGTGTGTGTGTGTGTGCGTGTCGTGTGCGTGTGCGTGTGTGTGTGTGCGTGTGCGTGCGTGTCTGTGTGCGTGTGCGTGTGCGTGTGCGTGTGTGTGTGTGTGTGTGTGTGTGTGTGTGTGTGTGTGTGTGTGTGTGTGTGTGTGTGTGTGTGTGTGTGTGTGTGTGTGTGCGTGTGCGTGCGTGTCTGTGTGTGTGTGTGCGTGTGCGTGTGCGTGCGTGTCTGTGTGCGTGTGTGTGTGTGCGTGTGTGTGTGTGTGTGTGTGTGTGTGCGTGCGCTGAGGGAGTTTGTTCTGTGGGAGCGCCCAGACACGACACCCTGAGGGGATGGAGTTGGCAGGGATAGATGCACGCATACACACTCTCTAACACACACACAGACACACTCTCTAACACACACACAGACACACACACACACATACACACTCTCTAACACACACACACACACAGAGAGAGAAAAAGCCATTGCACAAACAAACCTGAGGAGAAACTATTGCACAATGAAGCGGTTTCTTTGAGGATGTTCATGCGTGTGTTCATTCTGCAAAAACTCCACACATACACACACGCTCTGCCGCAATGCTCTGCAGAGACACAGCTCTCTCACGTCAGTTAGTAATGAACCTTTAGATCACCCAGCATGCTTTGCTTCCTACCGACATTCTCTCACTCTCCCTTATCATTATATCAGTTATGACACTGCCAAGCTTTCCTCAAGGGTATGTGTGTGTGTGTGTGTGTGTGTGTGTGTGTGTGTGTGTGTGTGTGTGTGTGTGTGTGTGTGTGTGTTTTATGTGTGCAAGCGCTCTCTTCCCAGAGCAACAAAAAAAGCTATTGAGCAGGTAAAGTGTTCTTTCAGTTAATTCTTGTGATAGGTCGTGAAAGAGTTAACATGGCGTGTGGTGATTCTCTGGCCCTGTGGCCTGTATGGGTTCAGCCCTCACTGTGTTGCCTGAAGTGTAACCTGCAAACCCTACCTTGGTCACGGCACCGGCTGTGTGTGTGTGTGTGTGAGTTTGAAGTTGAATTGTTTAGATCAGCTGAAGGTATTGCTGATGCACTGTTGCACATGGAGGGAATGTGCACGTCGGTTATTTGAGGATAAGTGTGTGTGTATGAGAATGTCGGTTTATGTTTGTGTGGCATTATTGATTTGCCCAGCAATCATTATTGGACAATGCGGTTGCTATTGATCACCAATGGCATCCTATTAGTGAATGATGTATTTTTGTTAGTGTGGGAACATGACATAATGAAAATAGCTATTACCACACCCTGTGACTCAGTGTGGAAGGACACACACAAAATGCACGTGCTACACACACACACACACACACACATTCACACACACATTCACAAACCAGAAACTGCTTAGACCCCACACAGGTACACACACACCCTTCCCCAATTAAGGTTCTGTCGACAGAGAGAGAGAGGGGGAGGGTGGAGAGTAGAGAGAGCAGGGAAGAGGGGATAGAGAGAAAAGAGGGATGGAGATATGTATAATAATCTCTCTCTCTGCCTGCTGCTGGTTCATGTCTCCTCTCTTTGTATTTCATTATACAATTGGTTGTGTTGGTTGGAGCAGGAACCTCTTTGGCTAGCCTCTTCTCTTTGGGTAGGCCCTGGGCTAGAGAGAGAGAGAGAGAGAGGGAGTGTATCTCTCTCTCTCTAGAATGGCAGGACTCAATCTCTCTCTCTCTCTCTTTCTCTCTCTCTCTCTCTCCCCTTCTCTGCTGTCTTGTTTTGTCTCTCTCATTCTAGCTCGACCATTCTCTCTCTCCATCTCTGTACTGTGCTGTTTAAGTTTGTGTGTGTGTGTGTGTAGTTGTGTGTACACACGTACTGTACGGTCCTCCTATAGCTCCCCTCCCACCAGCCTCCATTGCGTGTGTGTGTGTGTGTGTGTGTGTGTGTTAATGCCAGTTCTCTCAGAAAGAAAATTACATTTAATTTAGTCCTGGCGTCCCTAAATCACTGCCAGGCCCTAAACAATAGAGCAACGAGGAACACAATAGTCACAGAGGCGGCCGCTTCACATCGATTCATCAGGCTGACAATAAAGCTAGCTCAATTCATGCCTGAGACGTGCAATGTGCTCCTAAATCCTGCGTTACTCCTGCTGCTGGCGTGTCTGTGTAATGGCTGTGAAAGCCAGCGGGCTCCGGATAGGGACAGGTTGGGACAGTGTAGTGTTAAGTGCAGAGACAGACACAAAAGAGCCTTGTGTTGTGGCACCTGGCACCCGGTTTGAAATTATTATGTTTTAGTCAAATATTATATCTGTTTGGGTTTCTTGCGGTCAATTTACAGTCTACAAATTATTAGTAATTACTGTATGTTCTGGCACCCTTGACCATCTGCTCAATAAAAAACTCTTCCCTCTTGATCCCTGGGTTAGGTTATAAAATAATACAGCTGTAGACCAGTAAAAACATTCCACCCTTGGTCTTAAAGGTAAACTAACCCCTTCCTCAGGTTCATTAACAAGGACACCGGAAGAGAACTGGCCACCCCTCAGAGCCTAGTTCCTCTCTAGGTTTCTTCCTATGTTCCTGCCTTTCTAGGGAGTTTTTACTAGCCACCGGTGCTTCTACATCTGCATTGCTTGCAGTTTGGGGGTTTTAGGCTGGGTTTCTGTATAAGCACTTTGTGACATCTGCTGATGTAAAAGGGCAATATAAAAACATTTGATTGATTTGATTGACCAGTATCAATTCCAAACACAGCTGCTGGAGGCTGCCATTTTCTTTATTCTCTTTTGCTCTGTCTCCCACTGGCCAGTTCTCTCCATTCTGTTTACCTCCAATAGCTGTACTAGCTTCATCATTCAGTATCTTACATTTCTCTTACATCGTGCTGTAGTAATCTTATTTCCTCCTTTCAGTCACTGTTACCCTCCCACTCGCTCTCTTTCTCTCGCTCTGTCCTATTTTCCCTCTCCAATGCTGTTTGTATCACTCTTCTCCTCTGTCCCCTCCTCTCTCTCTCTCTCTCTCTCTCTCTCTCTCTCTCGCTCTCTTGCTCTGTCCATCCATCTCTTTCCACTGAAGGCCATAGATGAGATGCCCCTGCTGATACCCTCCTGAGTCTCACTTATCAATAATGGGTGAATCAGAGTTATGAAAGCGGGTCAGCTTGTATTAGTATGTCCAAGAATATCATCAAGTGACATGCCACGAGGAGGGCTGTGTTGCTGCCACAAATCTCGTACTAAATCTTACTGTCAGCCTTGAGAACAACCACTCTGTTCTAGCTGTCTGTCTAGCTGGATGGCTTGTTATTTTTGACATGGGAGAAGTGATGCTGTTACACTGTGCTTGTTTGGATAACGGAGGGGCTTTGGAGTGTGTGCTAGCAGACTTGGCTAACATTGACCTGTCTTAAGACTGTTCTGATACTTGAAATACAATTCCATCCAGTTCTGTGTCTGTGTGTCTGTAGAGTCTGTTTCATCTGCTCTGTAGTTGGGCCACTGCACTTCATCCAGACCTATTCACTGTTTGCTCTATCAGTAAAGTATCATGCATTTAGTTCAGAGCATGGTCAAGTGTCTATTTAAGTAATAAGGCAGGAGCGGGTGTGGTCTGTATATATATATTTCTTAATGCCATTCTTTACTTTTAGATTTGTGTGTATTGTTGTTGAATTGTTAGATACTACTGCACTGTTGGAGCTAGGAACACAAGCTTTTCGCTACACTGCAATAACATCTGCTAAATATGTGTATGTGACCAATAACATTTGATTTGATTTGATATGGCCAATATACCATGACTAAGGGCTGTTCTTATGCACAACGCAACACGGTGTGCCTGGATACAGCCGTAGCCGTGGTGTGATTGTGCTATACTACAAACTCCAGAGGTTCCTTGTATAGCTATTATAAACGGGTTACCAACGTATTTAGAACAGTAAAAATATATGTTTTTGTCATACCTGTGGTATATGGTCTGTTATAAACTGGGTGGTTCGAGCCCTGAATGCTGATTAGCTGACAGCCGTGGTATATCAGACCGTATACCACGGGTTGAAACATTTCTTCTTACTGCTCTAATTACGTTTGGTAACCAGTTTATATAGCAATAAGGCACCTCAGAGATTTGCGGTATTGGCCAATATACCACAGCTAAGTATCCAGGCACTCCAGCGTTGATCATGCATAAGAACAGCCCTTAGCCATGGTATATTGTCATCTACCACATCCTCTGTGCCTTATTGCTTAAATATACCACAGCTTTCAGCCAATCAGCATATAGGGTCGAACCACCCGGTTTATATATTACATTTTATATACCAGGTAGTTTGGGTCCTGGATGCGGATTGGCTGAGAGCTGTGGTATATCAGACAATATACCACAGGTATGACACAAAATTACTAATTGCGTTGGTAACCAGTTTGTAATAGCAATAAGGCACCTCGCGTTGCGTCGTGCCTAAGAATAGCACTTAGTATCCCCTCTGGCCTTATTGTTTAAACGATACATTCAATTGAAAGAACCAGAGATTCAGTTTACAAATCAACAAATGCTCAACTAATAACCAGACAAATAACCAGCCATTCTCAATGCCATGCCATAACCTAAATAAAAAAGTAATCCCCTGAAAGGAATATGGTGAATAACAGGTCAGTATAAGAGGGAACAAGGAATAACAAGCTATAGAGATGAGAACAAATGAGTGTAGTGGCCTAGACCAGGGGTTTTCTAACTTTTCTTGCCCAGGGACCCCCATCATATGTTAGCAAAACAATAAAACAATAATGTATTGTCTTATTATCAGGTGAATGGTAATGGAAAGTAGAAGTCATCAACATTTTAAAATTAATAGATTTGGTAGTTTCATTATTTTGAAAAGTCTACCATTTTGAAGCACATTTCCAGCATGTCTACACAGTTTGGCATGAATTTGAGAGAATCTTGCAGTTTTAAAGCTAATTTCCTGCAATTCTATGCGTTTTGCCATGGCCAATGCTGTGTTCCTCTACTCAAACATTATAACAAAATTAATGGGCATGTGTCCTGAATGCCCCAGTTTTTGTAATTTCCATTCTCCTGGAGGGTTGTGTTTCGGAGGACACATCGCAACCTTCGCCGCCCGTTGGGGAGTTGCAGCGATGAGACAAGATCGACAAAGGGGGTAAAATACAAAAACAAAAAGTAAAAATAGTATTACCACTTAGACGGACCGCCTAAAAATTTTAGATACAGAAAAAACCTGGTAATTAGCTCCAATGACTGTCGTTTCCTCCACATTAAAGGGATAGTTTGAGATTTTGTCAATGAAGCCATTTACAGTACATGACCAAAAGTATTTGGACACCTGCTCATCGAACATCTCATTCCAAAATCATGGGCATTCATATGGAGTTGGTCCCCCTTTGCTGCTATAACAGCCTCCACTCTTCTGGGAAGGCTTTCCACTAGATGTTGGAACATTGCTGCGGGGACTTGCTTCTCATTCAGCCACAAGAGCATTAGTGAGGTGATGTTGCGGCGATTAGGCCTGGCTCGCAGTGCGGCGTTCAATTCATCCCAAGGTGTTCGATGGAGTTGAGGTCAGGGCTCTGTGCAGGCCAGTCAAGTTCTTCCACACCGATCTTGACAAACCATTTCTGTATGAACCTCGCGTTTGCACTGGGGCATTGTAATGCTGAAACAGGAAAGGTGTAACGATCCCGGCAGTCTGAGTCGGGTCCTGTCTGGTGACTAGTGTTTCTGTTCGTGATCTCCAGTTTCCCGAGGGTTCGGGAACGCTCCGGGAGCGCTCTTGATTTCCGCACCTGCATCCCCATCAGCAATCTGCACACCTGGTCCTGATCATCACCCTTCTTAGGCTCTGGCCTAACATCCAGTTCCTGCCGGATGGGTAGCCATGAACAGTATGTTTGTCAGCGTATCAGCCTCTGAGCTAGCGAGTGTTAGTTTTGTTGTTTTGCACCTTGTTGACTTGCTGTGTACTTACCTCCGTTTTGTTCTGTCTGCAGTCTCACACCCGAACCTTCACCCAACCTCTGCCTGATGGTCGGCGGCTGCCGAGCCATTTCTGGACCTACCACTGCACCCTCAACAACCCATCCACGCCACCTGCTCTGTTCCCTGGATTATGCAGACTCACTCGGAGTCTATTGAATAAACACTCACCTTTGTCTCAAAGTACCTTGTCCTGGTCTGCTTCTGGGTTCTGGCTTAGTAAAAACCGTGACAGAACGATCCGGCCAGTAATGAACCAGCGGACCTGGACTCTGTTGCCATGCCATTACCCAGCACGCGAAGATGTTGGGCCATCGTAGCACGGTACTACAGGAGATCGCGTTGTCAGTTCGAACCTTTCTACCGGTCTGACGGAGGTCCCGGAACCAACGCAAGTGTCGGTGGAGGATCCACTACCGGTTTCACCCATCTCGCCTGCCGCTTCTGAAGTTGGTCCCTCCGTGAGCCCAAGGTTCCGAGCTTGGATAAATATGAGGGGGAGCTGGGGAAGATGCCGTTCCTTCCTTATGCAGTGTGGATTAGTGTTCGATCTACAGCCCTACTCTTATGCCACAGACAAGGCTAGGATAGCCTTTGTGATTGAGTTGCTGCGTGGTCGGCGCTGGAGTGGGCTTCAGCCGTTTGGGAGCGACAGGATCCTGCATGGCTTCATACCAGGGGTTCACGGCCGAGATGAGGAGCTCTTCGACCATTCCGTCCGAGGAGGGACGCAGCTAGGCGCCTGTTTTCACTTCACCAAGGAACTCGTAGCGTGGCGACTTCGTGATCGAGTTCAAGACGTTGGCTGTGGAGAGTGGGTGGAACGAGGAGTCTCTGCAAGCGGCCCTTTACCAGGGTCTGTCGGAGCAGCTCAAGGATGAGTTGATCTCCTATCCGGAGCCTAGTGACCTGGACAGCTTGGTAGCCTTGTCTATTCGGGGTGGATAACTCGAGTCCGAGAGCGAAGGAGGGAGAAGCAATGGGAGTCCGTCCAACTCGATCAGCTTCTCAGTTCCCAGTCGGGTCGGGTGGTGGACCAGAACACGTCGATCATTCTCCACCACAAAGGATTAGTGGAGAGGACCTCTCTCCGATTCTGAACCCATGCAAGTGGGGCGGCACGAAGTTAACCAAGGAGGAGCGTCAACATAGACGTAAGACCAACTGCTGCCTCTACTGTGGTCGCTCGGGACATTACAGCTCCACTTGTTCCCGCGGTCGTCAAACTGCCCGGCTCGCAAGTTGGGAGGACTTTTAGCGAGCCAGTTTCAACCTCTCAGTACACCTCTGTCAGACCCGTTTCCGGCTACCCTTGTGAACAGGAATCAAAGCTTAGCGATTAACGCGTTTATCGATTCAGGTGCCCGATGGAAGCTTTCTTGATGCCGAGTTGGTGGAACAGCTGGGGCTTTCCAGGAGCAATTGCCGGAAGCCATTAAGCGACCACTCTGAACGGCAGTAGTCTGGCACGTATCCACGATGAGGACTGAACTCGGTTAAGAGCGTTGTCGGGGGAATCGTTCTGAGATGATTTCTTCTTCATTCTGCCATCTTCCATGTTCCTCTGGTCCTTGGATACCCCTGGCTGAAGGAACACAATCCACGTTCGATTGGGTGACGGGCAAAGGTAACGTTGGAGCCTTGATTGTCATGCTAACTGTCTCAAGACTGCCTGCCCCCATTCGGTTCCCAGTCAGGTGATTGAGGCTAAACCCCCAGATTTGTCCCTGGTTCCCGAGACATATCACTGATTTGGGGAAGTTTTCGGTAAGCAGAAGGCTCTGTCACTCCCTCCCCCACCCGACCATATGATTGTGCCATCAACCTGTTCCGGGAGCTGTCTACCCCAAAGGAAGGTTATACAGTATCTCCGGCCTGAACGTGGAGCGTTGGAGACCTACATCAAAGGAGTCCCTAGCGGCTGGTCTCGTTCGGTCCCTCATCATCACCCTGGGGGCAGGATTCTTCTTTGTGGGTAAGAAGGATGGCTCTCTTCGACCGTGTATTGATTATCGGGGTTGAATGCCATCACGGTCAAGAACAAAGTATCCCCTGCCCTTGATGAGTTCTTGCCTTACTCCCTTACAGGGTGCTCACGGTATTCACCAAGCTAGACCTACGCAATGCGTATCACATGGTCCGGATCAGAGAGGGGGCGAGTGGTTGACGGGTTTCAATACACCGTGGGTCGCTCGAGTATCAGGTGATGCCGTTTGGACTGACCAATGCTCCAGCGGTATTCCAGAGATATGGTGAGCAGCGTCCTGAGAGATATGATCGGTCTCTTTGTGTTTGTTTACCTGGATGACATTCTGATCTTCTCGAAGGAACCTTCCGACCACGTCCAGCATGTCCGGCAGGTTCTGCAGCGATTGTTGGAGAATCGCCTGTTCGTGAAGGCCGAGAAGTGAGTTTCGCGCCACACGACATCCTTTCTCGGGTACTCATCTCCAGGGAGAGATTAGGATGGACCAGGAGAAGGTTAGAGCGGTTCTGGAATGGCCCAGCCAGTACGAGATTGCAGCTCCAGAGATTTTTGGGGTTTGCGAATTTCTACGCAGATTCATCCGGGATTACAGCCGTGTGGCCGCTACGTTAACTGCCTTGACTTCAGTATCAGGACCTTCAAGTGGAATCCGGAGGCGGATCGAGCGTTTCTGGATTTAAAGAGGCGATTCACCACGCACCGATTCTCTCAACCTCCCGGACACGGCCCGTCAGTTCGTCGTTGAGGTGGGCGGACGCGTCTGATGTGGGAGTTGGCGCCATCCTGTCGCAGCGATGCTCCACGGACAGTAAACTCCATCCCTGCGCCTACTACTCTCGTCTTCTTTACCTGCGGAGAGGAATTACGATGTGGGTAACCGGGAGCTTCGCGGTGAAACTTGCCTTGGAGGAGTGGCGCCACTGGTTGGAGGGGGCGGAGCAATCGTTTATTGTCTGGACTGACCACAAGAATCTTGCTTACGTGCAATCGGCTAAACGTCTCAACTCCCGTCAGGCCAGGTGGGCGCTGTTTTTCGGACGATTCAAGTTTTCCCTGGCGTTCGACCTGGATCTAAGAGCGGCAAGGCGGACGCCTGTCCCGGATGTTCTCAAGACGGAGGAGAGTGGTCCAAGACCGAGACAATTCTCCCCGGAACTGCGTCGTGGGAGCAGTTATGTGGAAGATTGAGGAGGAGGTGCTGGCGACCCTTCGGACTCAGCCCGGTCCCGGTAACGGTCCACCCGGTCGGTTGTTTGTGCCTGAGTCGGGTTCGTCCTGCTGTCTCAAATGGTCCCACGCCAGCAAGATGGCTTGTCACCTGGCGTGGCTCGGACAATAGCGTTTCTTCGCAGAGCGTTTTTGGTGGCCTGCCAGGCGAGGATACTCGGGGTTTTGTTGCTGCCTGTCCAGTGTGTGCGCAGAATAAGAGTGCCAATCGGCCCAGCTCTGGACTACTTCAGCCCCTTCCTATTCCCCGCGACCATGGTCGCATCTGGCCCTGGACTTCGTCACTGGGTTGCCCGCTTCTGAGGGGAACACGGTCGTTCTGACTCTCGTGGACAGATTCAGCAAGTTCGCCCGCTTTGTGTCAGTTGCCAGCTTTCCTCTGCCTCGAGGCGTCCAGATCCTGGTTAGGAGGTTTTCAGGGTCCACGGTTTGCCCAGTGATATCGTTTCCGACCGTGGCCCTCAGTTTACCTCTGCTGTCTGGAAGTCCTTCTGTTTGGCCATTGGAGCTACAGTCAGTCTCACATCTGGTTTTCACCCCCCAATCCAATGGTCAGGCGGAAGAGCCAAGCCAGAAGATGGAATCCACGCTACGCTGTCTGGTCTCTTCCAACCCCACCTCCTGGGTCTCTCAGTTGCCTTGGGTTGAGTATGCCCACAATACTCTCCCTACATCTGCCACTGGGATGTCTCCCCTTCCAGTGCCTGTATGGCTATCAACCTCCTGTTCCCTTCTCAGGAGAAGGAGCTCTCAGTGCCTTCTGTTCAGGCCCATATTAACTGCGTTGCCACCGGACCTGGCATCGGGCCAGAAAGGCACTCCTTAGAGTTCGGACCGGTATCAGCTCCAGGCGAATCGTCGCCGGATCCGCTCCCACCTATACCATGGGAGATAGGGGTTTGGTTGGCCGCCACGGGATCTTCCGTTACGGACTGAGTCCAGGAAGTTGTTGCGAGTTCATTGGTCCGTTTGTGGTGGAGAAGGTGATCAATCCAGTGGCAGTTCGACTCAAACTACCGAGGACGCTCAGAGTCCATCCCACCTTTCATGTCTCCTGCCTCAAGCCTGTCTTCCTCAGTCCTCTGTTGCCTCCTCCGCCTCCTCCTCCTCCTCCTCGGATGATCGGAGGTGGTCCTGCCTACACGGTGCGTCGCATCATGGATTCCAGACGGCGGGGCCGGGGTTTCCAGTATCTCGTGGACTGGGAGGGGTATGGTCCTGAAGAGAGGAGTTGGATTCCGCGGCGACAGGTCCTAGATGCTGACCTCATCAGTGACTTCTACCGCCTCCATCCTGGCGCTCGGGAGTCCGCCCGGTGGCGTTCGTCGGAGGGGGTACTGTAACGATCCCCGGCAGTCTGAGTCGGGTCCTGTCTGGTGACTAGTGTTTCTGTTCGTGATCTCCAGTTTCCCGAGAGGGTTCGGGACGATCGCTCCGGGAGCGCTCTTGATTTCCGCACCTGCATCCCATCAGCAATCTGCACACCTGGTCCTGATCATCACCCTTCTTAGGCTCTGGCCTAACATCCAGTTCCCTGCCGGATCGTTAGCCATGAACAGTATGTTTGTCAGCGTATCAGCCTCTGAGCTACGAGTGTTAGTTTTGTTGTTTTGCACCTTGTTGACTTGCTGTGTACTTACCTCCGTTTTGTTCTGTCTGCAGTCTCACACCCCGGAACCTTCACCCAACCTCTGCCTGATGGTCGGCGGCTGCCGAGCCATTTCTGGACCTACCACTGCACCCTCAACAACCCATCCACGCCACCTGCTCTGTTCCCTGGATTATGCAGACTCACTCGGGAGTCTATTGAATAAACACTCACCTTTGTCTCAAAGTACCTTGTCCTGGTCTGCTTCTGGGTTCTGGCTTAGTAAACCGTGACAAAAGGGCATTATCCAAACTGTTGCCACAAAGTTGGAAGCACACAATCATCTAGAATGTCATTGTATGCTGTAGCGTGAAGATTTCCCTTCAAGGGGCCTAGCCCGAACCATGAAAAACAGCCCCAGACCATTATTCTTCCTCCACTAAACTTTACAGTTGGCACTATGCATAGTGTTCTCCTGGCATCCGCCAAACCGAGATTCGTCCGTCAGACTGCCAGATGGTGAATCGTGATTCATCACTCCAGAGAACGTGTTTCACTACTCGGAGTTCAATGGCCGGCAGCTTTACTCCACTCCAGCCGACGCTTGGCATTGCGCATGGTGATTTTAGAATGCGTGTAGGGCTGCTCGACCTTTGAAACCCATTTCATGAAGCTCCCGGCGAGCAGTTCTTGTGCTGACGTTGCTTCCAGAGGCAGTTTGGAACTCGGTAGTGAGTGTTGCAACCGAGGACAGGCGATTTTTACACACTTCAGCACTCGCGGTCCCGTTCTGAGAGCTTGTGCGGCCTACCACTTCGCGGCTGAGCCGTTGTTGCTCCTAGACGTTTCCACTTAATATGCCATTTAGCAGACGCTTTTATCCAAAGGGACTTACAGTCATGTGTGCATACATTTTTACGTATGGGTGGTCCTGGGGATCGAACCCACTACCATGGCGTACAAGCGCCATGCTCTACCAATTGAGCTACAGAGGACCACTTCACAATAACAGCACTTACAGTTGACCGGGGCAGCTCTAGCAGGGCAGACATTTTACGAACTGACTTGTTGGAAAGGTGGCATCCTATGACGATGCCATTTTGAAAGTCACTGAGCTCTTCAGTAAGGCCATCTACTGCTAATGTTTGTCTATGGAGATTGCATGGCTGTGTGCTCAATTTTATACACCTGTCAGCAACGGTTGTGGCTGAAATAGCCAAATACCCTAATTTGAAGGAGTGTCCACATACTTTTGTGTATGTATATATATATATCATATATATTTATATATATACATATATCTCTAATTCCCCAGAGTCGGATGAACAGGAACAGTTAGCATGCTATGAGATCCTGTAGACTTCCAGTCATTGTGCTAATGCTAGTTAGCATTGGCTAGTGAAACTACCTCTAACTTCTTTCATACTGGACGCAGAGACATAAAAAAAACAGTATCCACGGTGGTATTCTGTTGTAGCTAGCGATATTCATATAAATTATCATTTTTCACATACAAAAATCCAGAGAGAGAGAGAGGAAGGAGGGAGGGAGGTGGCCCCTGCTCTCAGTCATAATGAAGGGGGCGGAGAAGGAGAAGAGGACAAAAACAGATGTGTGCATGCCTTACCTTGGGCCTAACCTTCACCGGAGGACTGATTAACACCAACACATATGGAGCTGCTGGGCCTCTGAGTATACATCCCTGCCTCCCTCCATCATTACAGAAGAAAGAAGGAGAGACAGGAAGTGGGTAGGGAAGTAAGGAGAAAGAAAGGTACAGAGAAAAATAGAGAGGGAGAGCATAATGATAGAGAGGGCGGTAGAGGAATAGAGAAAGTAATGATCAAGACTGATGCTGGTGCTAGAGTGACTGGCTGAAGTAGATCCCACGGTGAGCTCTGATAGAGAACAAAGACTAAGATCTTAGCTGACGCAAACAGTGTAACATGGGACATCTGTCAAGAGAACAGAGGGAGAGATGTCCATCGTGTGGACACAGTGAGAACAGTGGACAGTATATCTGGATGTGGATGGGTTATGGAGCGTTTGAAAGTGGACAGAACCCTTCAAAGAGTCGAATCCTTACTTGTGACTTAAAGCTGCAATATGCAACTTTTTGGGCGACCTGACCAAATTAACATGGAAATGTGTGCTACAGATCTGTCATGCTCATTCTCAAAACAAGTCTAAGAAGCGGTAGATCTGTTCTATGTGCACTATTTCTATGCTTCTCTTAAGTTTAGTTTTTGCATCTTTTACTTTAGGTTTTGTACACCAGCTTCAAACAGCTGAAAATACAATATTTTTGGTTATTGAAAATATATTTCACAGCGGTTTAGATGGTACAATGATTCTCTACACTATACTTGCTTGTTTAGCCACATAAACTGAAATTAGGCAAACTATTCAAATTTTAGCAATCAGGAAATGGCGGAGTGATTTCTGCATAGTGCGTCTTTGAAGATGAGTGAAATATGTCCTATTCCAAAACACATCCAGACATGTAATGTGTGCTCTGTCATCGTCACAGTGAGACGATCCCTGTCAGAGCACTGGGGGATTGACGTCTGTGGTGATAAAGACAGCGAGCCAAGCAGCAGGCAGAAGAGAAAACACAGTCAGCCTGGGATATTGGAGCTGTCTGTCTATCTGAGACTACATAAGGGGGAAATGAACTAAAAAACAAACCCAGATGAAGCGTAGTGATACATGTGAAAAAAACCTGCTGAGTTTGAGTCGATGGAGAAAAAAAGAACACAGCACTTTCATGAGGGCTATATCTGTCTACAAATGAGAATGAGGTGAAATGTTTATCACCTGAGAGAAAGAGAGAGAGAAAATGAGGGGAATGGAGGGATGGGGAGATAGGGGTGGCTGAAAAAGGAATGCACCACATCTCTATTAGCGATGGCACTGTGTGTGTGTGTGTGTGTGTCTGTGTGTGTGTGTCCGTACACGTGTTCTGTGTGTATAAAAGGCTTGTGAGGAAGTCTTAGAGCCAGAGCCAGAGTCTCTGTTGGCTCTCGCTCCTCGCTCCCAGCAAAATATGACATTTTATACCCAGGTGTTCCTGTTGCACGCTGTCCAAGTTCTCTGCTCCTTCTCTGTCAGTGAGTACCCAGCATGCCAAAAACAGACAGGTTTTTATTTGAAAATATCTGTATCCATGGCTAGGAGCCAGAGACTGGATGGGCATTACAAACTCTGACTAACGATGCGGATTAGCGTTAGCTGAGCTCTTACCTTCTGCCAAGTATTAACCTGGAATAACGGTAGCTCTCATGCTAAGCTGGGCTGGAGAAACATTTATGATCGACTGGTCGATCTCCAAGGCATTCCTAGTCGATTGCCAAACAATTCTGTAAAAAAAAAGTATTGTGTTCCTATTTTTTTTTATTCATCTCGAACTGTTGGCGGTAGTTGCACCTTCAGGTGCCCTGCGCGCCGGGTAGGCAAAGTGTTCCCATTTTTAACCATTTCATGTGTCTGAAGGTACAAACTCTGCCTTCTAGGCAGGCAAATCAAGTGCGCTATAGGTCTAACACTGGCCAATCGGATGGCTCAGTTTACCGTGTCTGCAGTAACCTTGCAGCCGTAAAAAAAGCTACAGCAAAGTTGATACTGTGAGATTTCAAAACGTTTAAAACCATGACTAGAGAGAGACTGTCAATGAATACAGCAAAGAGCTTCTGTTTTTATGAGTGAGTTCATGTTTAAGTTCTTACTCAGCACTGTCAACACTTTTTATTCAACACTTTTATATAAGACTCAACGCTACAACAGCACTGCAGCTGTAATGAATGAGTAGGAACGTGTATCTGTTGCTGTTCTTATTAGCGGCTTAGGTATTTTTTATAGAGGAATTTCACTTTCTCTGTTCATAGGAGTAACAACATGAATTTGTGCATGAGGCAGAAATAATGTGGTGCAACTCGAGTTTCTCCATCAGTTGGAAGACGGTGTTCCTTTTTGGTCAGTGTAACGGAGAAAAGGGAGTGCGGCGGAGTCTCAGTCTGCTGCTCTCTCCCTCCGCTGAGACTGACCATCAGATGCAGGTACCATCAGCCCAGTAAAATAAAAATAAAAAGACAATTATTTAAATGCATGCTCACTCAGCTGTGCCTCACAATTAATACAACAACTGATCTATTACCGGTGTGATCATATAGCCTACCTCAAATGTTGAAATATAATTTTCTAAAATGGTCAGAACAACAATGCATTGACAGGGCAATTGAAGCAAAGCTAATATGCAGTGATAATGTATTGGGCCTATAGCCTACTGCACAAACCTCACTGCTACAGTACTGTTTTTAATAGGTTAATGTTGCATAGACTTCCGTTTTTTAAGTAATGTAAAAAAAAAAGTTTTCTGAGTGGTGGATCTCGGCTTGCATTTTGTCTCAGAAAGCGATCTTGACTCAGAAAAGGTTGGTGACCACTGCTGTATGTCACGACTGTCTGTGAGATGCGGTAAACGAAGTCAGGCGCAGGACACAGAACTCTCGGATACGTACTTTTAATACGAAAAGGATCCAAAAGGACACAGAAAATAACTCCACGCAGGGAGGAAATAACCCGCTCACAAAATAGACAACCGTGAAGGGGAAAACAATCACACACAAAGTACAGATGAGAGACAGGGGTAATTATAAGGGAAACAATTAACATAATGCCGAACAGGTGTAAACAATACAGACAAAACTAAACAAACACCGATAACATCGAACGGCAGTAGCTAGTACTCGGGGACGACGAACGCCGAAGCCTGCCCGAGCAAGGAGGAGGAGCAGCCTCGGCAGAATCCGTGACAGTACCCCCCTTGACGCGCGGCTCCAGCCGTGCGCCGATCCCGGCCTCGGGGACGGCCAGGAGGACGCGGAGCAGGGCGAGTTGGGTGACTCCGGTGGAACTCTGTCAACAGGGAGGGATCTAGGATGTCCCTCCTAGGGACCCAGCACCGTTCCTCCGGACCGTACCCTCCCACTCCACGAGATACTGCAGACCCCCATCCGACGCCTTGAATCCACGATGGAACGGACTGAGTACGCCGGAGCCCCTTCGATGTCTAGTGGGGCGGAGGGGGCCTCTCGTACCTCATTCTCCTGGAGTGGACTAGCTACCACCGGCCTGAGAAGAGACACATGGAACGAGGGGTTAAAGCGATAATTAACAGGCAGCTGTAACCTATAACATACCTCGTTCAATCTCCTCAGGACTTTAAATGGCCCCACAAACCGCCGGCCCAGCTTCCGGCAGGGCAGGTGAAGGGGCAGGTTTCTGGTCAAGAGCCAGACCCGATCTCCCGGTGCATAAAGGCTGGCTATCTAGGGCATGGATAGGGAAGGGCACATCGACTGGTAATATAGGGATCCCTAACTTGTATGAGAAATGGCGATTGATAAAATTCCCAGCTGCGCCTGAATCGATTAGCGCCTTATGCTGGGAGTAAGAAGAAACTTCTGGAAACATCACTTGGATACACATATGAACAGCAGAGAGCTCTGGGTGAGTTGGGACCTTATTCACCGGGAATGACTCATCAGTGCGCTGCCTGCTGCCTCGAATCCGAGGAGACCCTCCCCAGCACCGAACCGCCGTGTGTCCTCGGCGGCCACAGTTGGTGCAGGGGACAGCCTCCTTCCTGGCCTCCCTACTACCAGCACCCCGAGCTCCATAGGGGCTCGGCTCGGAGGTGCTGGGGGGATGGAATGGACGGCCCCAGCGCTGGACGTCCCGCGGGTAGCCAACAGGGTATCAAGCGAATCGACATGTCCACCAGCTGATCGAAGCTTAGGTTGGTGTCCCTGCAGGCCAGCTCTCGACAAACGTCCTCCCTCAGGCTGCATCTGTAGTGGTCGATGAGGGGCCCTCTCATTCCATCCCGAATTGGCAGCCAGAGTCCGGAAGTCCAGTGCGAATTCCTGCGCTCTCCTCCTCCCCTGTCTGAGGTGGAATAGATAATCACCCACCGCCTCCCCTCCGGGGATGATCGAACACTGCCCTGAAGCGGCGGGTGAACTCCGCATAGTTCACAGTAGCGGCGTCTATCCCTCCCCACTCGGCGTTGGCCCACTCCAGTGCCTTGCCGGACAGACAGGAGATGAGGGCGGACACACTCGTATCCCGAGGGTGCCGGGTGAATGGTTGCCAGGTAAAGTTCCACCTGGAACAGGAAACCCTGACACCCGGCTGCGGTGCCATCATAAGCCCTCGGGAGCGAGAGCCGAATCCCACTGGACTCGGATGTGAGACGATAGGAGTAGCCGATGGTGGTGGTGATCGTTGGAGGAGGTGTGGGCAAACCTCCTCTCTCCCATCGTCCCAAAGTGTTCATAACGTTATCCATAGCGGCACCAAGATTTTGGAGCATCGCTGCCTGTTGTAGGACGCGCTCCTCGAGTGATCCAGTCGGTGCTGTCGCTCCTGCTGACTCCATGGTAAGGTGTGTGATTCTGTCACGACTGTCTGTGAGATGCGGTAAATGAAGTCAGGCGCAGGACACAGAACTCTCGGACACGTACTTTTAATACGAAAAGGATCCAAAAGGACACAGAAAATAACTCCACGCAGGGAGGAAATAACCCGCTCACAAAATAGACAACCGTGAAGGGGAAAATAATCACACACAAAGTACAGATGAGAGACAGGGGTAATTATAAGGGAAACAATTAACATAATGCCGAACAGGTGTAAACAATACAGACAAAACTAAACAAACACAGATAACATCGAACGGCAGTAGCTAGTACTCCGGGGACGACGAACGCCGAAGCCTGCCCGAGCAAGGAGGAGGAGCAGCCTCGGCAGAATCCGTGACACTGTAGGCCTATCTGGTTGACATTTATGCTAAGCTAGGCTAAACGCAGTAGTATTTATAGTGCTGCTAAGCTATCATCGCTGATCGTGTCGGCACTGGAGAGTGTTGGCTATACACTGATGCAGGAAGGAGTATTGTTTCTTTACAGCGGTACAGAGGAGCAGTACGTCTCTAGACTTATTCTAGGCACATAGAGTTCATTTTGGGGGGGATTTTTCTTGGAGTAAGAACAGATGACAGAGTGCTGTTGTTTTAGGGGTTGTTAGGACGGAGAGGTAGAGCCAGGCTGTACTTTACTTTCCTATAGAGCAGGGATCATCAACTAGATTCAGACGTGGACCAATTTTGTTCTTGAGCGGATTGACTACAAGAGGCCCAAACAGATATAATATTTGACTAAAACAATCATTTCAAACCTTGTTTACATTTGTAAACGATCACATACACTGAGTGTACATAACATTAGGAACACCTTCCTAATATTGAGTTGCACCCCCTTTTTCCCTCAGAACAGCCTCAATTCGTTGGGGCATGGACTCTACACAACCTGGTATCAGAGCATTTTGTATTGTTCTGTACGTAAATCCGGACACTCCATTTAGTATGATATTTTATGTTTCATATGGTATGTATTAATTTGTGAATGTCCATTACCCATTCCGTATGATATGTTACAAATTACAATTTGTATTATATGTTATGAATTTGCAAAACAATAATAAGTTATGAATTTGCAAAACATGCTATATGTTACGAATTTGCTAAATGTATGATAACGTAAGATTAGCTAGCTGGCTAACATTAGCTAGGGTTAAGGTTATGGTTAAGTTTAAGGTTAGGGGAAGGGTTAGCTAAAAGGGTTAAGGTTAGGGGAAGCTAACATGCTAAGTAGTTGCAAAGTAGCTAGCTAAAAACTAGTAAGTAGTAGAAAGGTTGCTAAAATACTAAGGTTGTCGTGATGAGAATCGAACTCGCAACCTTTGGGTTGCTAGAGGTTCGCGTTATACACCTACCCATCCACCCCGACCAACCACCTTACTTTCGTTTTTGCCTTAAGTAACCACCTGTCTTATGTAACCATACCAAACGTAACATATCATACTAATTTGCATATCCCGGATTAACATTTACTATGTTATGTCTAGTCTATGAGACCAGGCTGCTCAACAAGGTGTGGAAAGCATTCCACAGGGATGCTGGCCCATGTTGACTCCAATACTTCCCACAGTTGTCAAGTCTGGATGTCCTTTGGGTGGTGGACCATTCTTGAGCGTGAAAAACACAGCAGGGTTGCAGTTCTTGACAAACTCAAACCGGTGCGCCTGGCACCTACTACCATACCCTGTTAAAAGACACTTAAATATTTTGTCTTGCCCATTCACCCTCTGAATGGCACACATACACAATCCATGTCTCAATTGTCTCAAGGCTTAAAAATCCTTCTTTAACTTGTCTCCTCCCCTTCATCTACACTGATTGAAGTGGATTTAACAGGTGACATCAATAAGGGATCATAGCTTTCACCTGGATTCACCTGGTCAGTCTATGTCATGGAAAGACCAGGTGTTCCTAATGTTTGTACACTCAGTTTATCTCTCTCTCTCTATTATGTGTGGGAATACTTTGGATTTGCTGGTGTTTTTTCAGTCTTTTATGTCCAACAATTTCTAATAAAATCACCCGAGGGCCGCCAGTTAGGGAACCCTTCTATAGAGTGAGGAGTCACAGCTCACAGAGTTTGAGTGGGGTCTCTTCTGTCAACCAGACCCAGAGCCACAGCCAACACACGCTCAGATGCTCTCTCTCTCTCTCTCTCTCTCTCTCTCTCTCTCTCTCTCTCTCTCTCTCTCTCTCAAACTCTGCAAGTCAATTTGCCCTTAAATTATAAGCAACATTGCTCTGACTCCAGTGTCTATTAAGCCTCCCAGCATTAGCTTTTAAACAGATGTACTAATACAGAGTCCTGGACTTCAGTAATGTAACTTTAACACTACTGTGAGTGGACCTGCCTGACTGACTCCAGCGTCTAAACTGCCCATTACTTATGTTGAGCATCACAGCCTGCACAATCTAGCTTTAGCATTAGCTCAGGCTTCACTTCAGCGGCTAAACTGCCCATTAGTCGATCCTTAGGGAGAGAGAGAGAGTGAGAGAATGTGTCTGAGGAAGGACAGTGCAGTGAGGGATGAGAGGAGAGCAGTACTCCTTATCTGTTAGAGGCTGAGACGTCTGTTCCAGGCCCATTGGAGATCAAGGAGCTGTGTAATCGGACATCATTGTTGCTCCACTGACTCTTATTGTGTCTTTGAAGAATAACATTCTTTATGCGTCTGTGAGTAGAAATACACATCATAACACACTCTTCGATTTGACGTTTGTGATTTATTTTTACCTTTAAAAAAGAATAAACCTGATGTCAATATTTTTTCAGTCAGGTTGGTGTTGTGTGTGGGACGACAGCTCTCCTGTGTTCTTTTAGCTCATATTGTAATTGTCCCTAATTGGATTGGATTTATAATCACCCGTGATTCCAAACTCGGAATAAGTTTCCTTTTGAATCATAAAAACACACAGAGGCATTCTAACTTACCCCCCCGGAGTGAGCTAATGAACTCAAGAGCTCAGGAGTAATAAACATATTCCAACCTGCATTAAGGTAATCACATCCAGCTGGGCTCCATGGAACTCAAGAGGCAAGGCAAGGCAACAAACCATGAATAGTCATCATCCTTATCAGGATTAGTGTCTATCTGATCTCACATTTTCTTTTTAGCGACGTTAAAACTAGAGATGTCCCTCAGAGCTGCTCTGTCAATGTTCTGCCACTTCTTTTCAGCGCATTTACAGTATGTCAGTTCTTTATTTTCATCCGTTCCGGAAAATCATCCGAAGTACGTTGGGTGTTCCAATCAGACAACACGGGCCCATGTGGATGAGGTCATTGAAAAATAGATATTGGTGGACACAAAACATTAGTCCCGCCTCAATAACCTAACCACCCTTCAATCTGAGGGGGATTTGTGGCAATGGGGCTGAGTCTGGGTGTTACTCCTCCTGACACAATCTTATGGGCTTTAGCGTTTGTCATCTTTTTCATTTGGTGAGCAATTCATCCCGAAGAAAATGTGGCATTCCAAGTCAAAAGGCCGGGACCGATTGGTCCTTTCTTTTAACCCTTTCATTTATGCTGTGTCTCAAGTAGCCTGATAATAACAAAGCACTCCTTTACTCAGTCAAAAAAAATTAAACTCTCCATCACCCCTACCCAGTCCTAAAAGGTAATGGCAGGTTATTTAATTTGTTCGAAAGCGCTGCGATTACCAGGCGTTTACCTCAGAAAGCCACTTCAGTTACAACACGGCTCGATTAAATGACTAAGCGCCACACAAAGTGAGCGTCCATGAGCAAGTGGTCTCTGGTGGTCTCTGGTGACTCTGGTTCTAACAATAGGCCTTAGATGGAGGTGGGATTTTGGAGATCAGGTCATCACAGACTTCCGGTAGACATGATGGCGTATTGAATACACAGCGGTACAAATCACCTCAAGATAAAAACATAATATTCAATATCAGTAAGTTAGACTAAATATTAGCACTTCATATATTCGCGGGTAATAACATTCAATCTGGATAATAACACAAAACAAATCATAAGGCTAGAGAAATGTATCAACAAATATTACAACAACAAGCAACACCCAAACATGACGGAAGATAAACGAGGAGAATCAATCTCCAAGACAAAACGCGACTCCTTGACTGATACAGATGATTTATGCTTTTCACCACTGAGACTGGTAAGTGTGGAAAGCGATCTGTTGAAGTTGATAAATAACAAACTGGGCATACTAGAGTTGGTCAGTAATGATGTAAAAGAGTTGAAGGCGAGTCTTGAAATGAGTGACGGAAAAGCTGCGATTGTGAGAGTGTGATTTGAATCAGGCAGCAGGAGGGTAAATCACAGAATACAGAGTTTATTCCGTAGTACACAGTTACGCTGGATAGCGTCAACAGTCCAGTGGAACAAATACAGGCACACAGGGAAAATATACCCCGGCAATACAAAGTACAGGTAGCTCCACCGAGCTACACTCATCTCACATGCAACAATCACCCACAAGGACAAGGGGGCAGAGGGAAACCTTAAACACATACTAATGAGGGGAAAATGAACCAGGTGTGTGTAATTGACAAGACAAGACAAAAGGAATGATGAGATATGGAGCGGCAGTGGCTAGTAGGCCGGTGACGACGAACGCTGAAGCCTGCCCGAACAAGGAGGGGAGGCAGCTTCGGAGGAAGTCGTGACAGCGATAATGGAGAACAATACAAAAAAACTAAAAGGGACAGTCACTACGATAGAAACGGACGTTAAGGAACTTAAAAAGGAGAACAACTTTCTGAGAGAAGCCTTACTAGACATACAAACTAGATCGATGAGAGAAAATCTAGTACTTACGGGTATACAAGAAAAAGAAGGAGAGGTTACCGAAATAAATAATATTCTGTCGATAAAATCCAACTCGAACGTGTACGCCGTTTCGTACAAAGAGGACAGAGATATGAGCGTCCAAACGTTGCCAAATTTGCTTTCTTTAAGGATAAAGTAATGGTTAAAAGCCTAGGTGAAAGAGTTGCTGGCACGAAAATAGGCATGAATGATCAGTTCCCGAGGGAGATTGCAGAACGGCGCAAAGTTCTGTACCAAATCTTCAAGGAAAGTAGATTAAAAGGGAAGCGTGTTGCGCTCGTTGTCGATAAACTGTATATTGACAACCAAATGTTCCGCGACACAAAGACTACTCCATGGCTATTCTGAAAGTTCTAATGGAGGAGTCAAATAATGGAACACCCAATACTAGCCATGGTAGGGATTGTAATAATAAAGCACATTTATAATATGTATAGTATTTAATAAAGGGATAAGACGGTATTAAAAGAAAAGATAACAAGCAAAATAATACATCTTCAAATACAACTAATTAGAACACAAGTACTCAATCAACATAGTGGAGATAAAAACATAGCAAACAGAAGACATAGAAGGCACAGTATGTGGGTATGTGTGGATGTATTGTGATGGAAGGTGTGGTGTTCATTTTTGTGTTTGAAAAAGTGTGGCGTTAAGTGAGTGACAAAGGAAATGGTTGCATATCCCAGAACCAACATGTGTCTGTGAGATGAGGGATATACATAAAATACAGTATACATCTAATCAATTTTTTTATTGTCCTATCATGATGGAACGATCCCCAACCCTATATCCTAGACACCCACCTGAGCGACCCATACACCAAAGAGAAGTCCCCATCTGTTTTATGGGCCTGCTGTGAGTTGCCTATATGCAGCCAAAACAGAAAAATAAATGCGGTCAGAGACCTACTTGAGCAGCACCGCACCCTCAAGATTCTGAGCCTGCCTGGCAGGGTTGGTCTTACAAAGCCAGAGACCCCTGATGGGAGAGCATAATATGCAGTGGGGAAAAAAAGTATTTAGTCAGCCACCAATTGTGCAAGTTCTCCCACTTAAAAGATGAGAGAGGCCTTTAATTTTCATCATAGGTACAAATCAACTATGACAGACAAATTGAGAAAATAAAATCCAGAAAATCACATTGTAGGATTTTTAATGAATTTATTTGCAAATGATGGTGGAAAATAAGTATTTGGTCACCAACAAACAAGCAAGATTTCTGGCTCTCACAGACCTGTAACTTCTTCTTTAAGAGGCTCCTCTGTCCTCCACTCATTACCTGTATTAATGGCACCTGTATGAACTTGTTATCAGTATAAAAGACACCTGTCCACAACCTCAAACAGTCACACTCAAAACTCCACTATGGCCAAGACAAAAGAGCTGTCAAAGGACACCAGAAACAAAATTGTAGACCTGCACCAGGCTGGGAAGACTGAATATGCAATAGGTAAGCAGCTTGGTTTGAAGAAATCAACTGTGGGAGCAATTATTAGGAAATGGAAGACATACAAGACCACTGATAATCTCCCTCGATCTGGGGCTCCACGCAAGATCTCACCCCGTGGGGTCAAAATGATCACAAGAACGGTGAGCAAAAATCCCAGAACCACACGGGGGGACCTAGTGAATGACCTGCAGAGAGCTGGGACCAAAGTAACAAAGCCTACCATCAGTTACACACTACGCCGCCAGGGACTCAAATCCTGCAGTGCCAGACGTGTCCCCCCTGCTTAAGCCAGTACATGTCCAGGCCCATCTGAAGTTTGCTAGAGTGCATTTGGATGATCCAGAAGAGGATTGGGAGAATGTCATATGGTCAGATGAAACCAAAATAGAACTTTTTTGGTAAAAACTCAACTCGTCGTGTTTGGAGGACAAAGAATGCTGAGTTGCATCCAAAGAACACCATACCTATTGTGAAGCATGGGGGTGGAAACATCATGCTTTGGGGCTGTTTTTCTGCAAAGGGACCAGGACGACTGATCCGTGTAAAGGAAAGAATGAATGGGGCCATGTATCGTGAGATTTTGAGTGAAAACCTCCTTCCATCAGCAAGGGCATTGAAGATGAAACGTGGCTGGGTCTTTCAGCATGACAATGATCCCAAACACACCGTTCGGGCAACGAAGGAAGAAGCATTTCAAGGTCCTGGAGTGGCCTAGCCAGTCTCCAGATCTCAACCCCATAGAACATTTTTGGAGGGAGTTGAAAGTCCGTGTTGCCCAGCGACAGCCCCAAAACATCACTGCTCTAGAGGAGATCTGCATGGAGGAATGGGCCAAAATACCAGCAACAGTGTGTGAAAACCTTGTGAAGACTTACAGAAAACGTTTGACCTGTGTCATTGCCAACAAAGGGTATATAACAAAGTATTGAGAAACTTTTGTTATTGACCAAATACTTATTTTCCACCATAATTTGCAAATAAATTCATTAAAAATCCTACAATGTGAATTTCTGGGAAAAAAAATCTCATTTTGTCTGTCATAGTTGACGTGTACCTATGATGAAAATTACAGGCCTCTCTCATCTTTTTAAGTGGGAGAACTTGTACAATTGGTGGCTGACTAAATTCTTTTTTCCCCCACTGTACAAGAAATTCTCAAAGCTGCTAATGAGAACCTTGACGACCTTGTACCTAGCCGGTGGGGATTCCGGTGGGGTATCCCCACCCAGATAGTGGCAGTGCTGGCAACACTGGCTGCAGTAACCCATGGGGAGGGGGTCACACTCGGACAATCAGAGAGGGGTCTTATTATTGTGGCCCAGGTGGCACAAAATAATCAAAGGTCTGACTGCACGGAGATGCTTCGGAATAATGGATCTGATCTCCATCACCTAGGACTTGACATAGATTAATCAAATTTCACATTGTTGTCAATTTTTGCTCAATCTTGCATGCTTTCTCAAACAGCTGTAACTGTATATGCATTCGTAAATCAGGTCCTTTCTTGAGTTGGGCTCTGGGATGTAACAACCGTTGAGCTTCTGATCTTATGGTTGATTATGGAGGAAAGGGGTTGCGTGTGTTAGAGTATGTGCATGTGTGTTTATCCCACATCTGTTGCAAGGGGGTAAGGATGTAAGGGAGAATATAGGGTATGAAGCTTGTCAAAAATTTAATGTAATACAATGGCAATCCGGATTATAGGTAACAATCCTACGCATGAACTGCCAACATTATTACGCATATTAATTGATAATGATGGAAAATAAGATATGCAAGATTTTTAAATAGCTATATATATATTGAGGTGAGAGCATTGGAAATGCTTTGGCGGTTGACCTGCTTCTGTTTTGTGGGTGGCACTGTGTGTGTTTTCGATGGATGGGTCCTGGCCTCTCGGGGGCCTAGGGATCCGGGGGGACGGGGTTGGTATGCTGAACACTGGGATGACGGCACAACTTGAGATGGGGAGGGGCTTTACGGGGGGATTAGTGGAGAAAAATTGGAGGGTTACTTAGTAGACATGCAAATATCATGATACAGCTATATGGACACTCAATCACCATGGTTTTTTTTATTGGTAAATTTACAAACATACACTACCGTTCAAAAGTTTGGGGTCACTTAGAAATGTCCTTGTTTTTGAAAGTAAAGCCATTTTTTTGTCCATTAAAATAACATCAAATTGATCAGAAATATAGTGTAGACATTGTTAATGTTGTAAATGGCTATTGTAGCTAAAAACGGCTGATTTTTAATGGAATATCTACATAGGCGTACAGAGGCCCATTTTCAGCAACCATCAGTCCTGTGTTCTTTTATTACTTTTATCCTATCCCAGGTATTCCTTAAAGACGTGGGGTTTCAAGTGTCTCTGGAAGGTGGTGAGTGACTCCGCTGTCCTGGCGTCGTGAGGGAGCTTGTTCCACCATTGGGGTGCCAGAGCAGCGAACAGTTTTGACTGGGCTGAGCGGGAACTGTGCTTCCGCAAAGGTAGTGGGGCCAGCAGGCCAGAGGTGGATGAACGCAATGCCCTCGTTTGGGTGTAGGGACTGATCAGAGCCTGAAGGTACGGAGGTGCTGTTCCCCTCACAGCTCCGTAGGCAAGCACTATGGTCTTGTAGCAGATGCAGGCTTCAACTGGAAGCCAGTGGAGTGTGCGGAGGAGCGGGGTGACGTGAGAGAACTTGGGAAGGTTGAACACCAGACGGGCTGCAGCGTTCTGGATGAGTTGTAGGGGTTTAATGGCACAGGCAGGGAGCCCAGCCAACAGCGAGTTGCAGTAATCCAGACGGGAGATGACAAGTGCCTGAATTAGGACCTGTGCCGCTTCCTGTGTAAGGTAGGGTCGTACTCTGCGAATGTTGTAGAGCATGAACCTACAGGATCGGGTCACCGCTTTGATGTTAGCGGAGAACGACAGGGTATTGTCCAGGGTCACGCCAAGGTTCTTTGCACTCTGGGAGGAGGACACAACGGAGTTGTCAACTGTGATGGCAAGATCATAGAGCGGGCAGTCCTTCCCCGGGAGGAAGAGCAGCTCCGTCTTGCCGAGGTTCAGCTTGAGGTGGTGATCCGTCATCCACACTGATATGTCTTCCAGACATGCAGAGATGCGATTCGCCACCTGGTTACCAGAAGGGGGAAAGGAGAAGATTAATTGTGTGTCGTCTGCGTAGCAATGATAGGAGAGACCATGTGAGGATATGACAGAGCCAAGTGACTTGGTGTATAGAGAGAATAGGAGAGGGCCTAGAACTGAGCCCTGGGGACACCAGTGGTGAGAGCACGTGATGCGGAGACAGATTCTCGCCACGCCACCTGGTAGGAGCGACCTGTGAAGTAGGACGCAATCCAAGAGTGAGCTGCGCCGGAGATGCCCAACTCGGAGATGGTGGAGAGGAGGATCTGATGGTTCACAGTATCAAAGGCAGCAGATAGGTCTAGAAGGATGAGAGCAGAGGAGAGAGAGTTAGCTTTAGCAGTGTGGAGAGCCTCCATGACACAAAGATGAGCAGTCTCAGTTGAATGACCAGTCTTGAAACCTGACTGGTTTGGATCAAGAAGGTCATTCTGAGAGAGATGTCAACAACTACAGACCAGTATCCCTTCTTTCTTTTCTCTCCAAAACTCTTGAGCGTGCCGTCTTTAGCCAACTCTCTTGCTATCAGAGGGATCGAATGTAGATTTTTTGAGAAGGGGTGCAACTCTCGCTCTCTTGAAGACGGAAGGGACATAGCCAGTGGTCAAGGATGAGTTGATGAGCGAGGTAAGGTAAGGGAGAAGGTCTCCGGAAATGGTCTGGAGAAGAGAGGAGGGGATAGGGTCAAGCGGGCAGGTTGTTGGGCGGCCGGCCGTCACAAGTCGCAAGATTTCATCTGGAGAGAGAGGGGAGAAAGAAGTCAAAGCATAGGGTAGGGCAGTGTGAGCAGGACCAGCGGTGTCATTTGACTTAATAAATTAGGATCGGATGTCGTCAACCTTCTTTTTAAAATGGTTGACGAAGTCATCCACAGAGAGGGAGGAGGGAGGGGGTGGAGAAGGAGGATTCAGCAGGGAGGAGAAGGTGGCAAAGAGCTTCCTAGGGTTAGAGGCAGAGGCTTGAAATTTAGAGTGGTAGAAAGTGGCTTTAGCAGCAGAAACAGAGGAAGAAAATGTAGAGAGGAGGGAGTGAAAAGATGACAGGTCGGCAGGGAGTCTAGTTTTCCTCCATTACCGCTCGGGGGAGGGGCGAAATATACTTTTCCCATGGGCAAAGAAACTCAAAAGGTGTCATGATATTAATTAACAGTAATATCGATCCGAATGTGCAAATTGTCCAAACAGATACGCAAGGTAGATGGATTATTTTAAATATGTTATTGGACCATAAACAGATATGGCTCATTAACCTTTATGGACCAAATAATGATGATTCACACTTCTTTGACAATATATATAATAAATGATTAACCCTGCAAGCAATTCAAGACTCTATTATTATGGTGGGAGATTATAATACTGTTTAAAATAGCTCAATGGACCGTAAAGGACTTTAACTTGTAGCTCAGTTGGTAGAGCATGGCGTTTGCAACGCCGGGGTTGTGGGTTCGATTCCCACGGGGGGCCAGTATGAAAAAGTATGAAAATGTATGTACTCACTAACTGTAAGTCGCTCTGGATAAGAGCGTCTGCTAAAATGTAAAATGTAAAGCATACTGTGTGGATAATAAGTATATAGGTTGAGAGCTTTTGTGAAAGAGCACAATTAGAAAGATATGGCATATAGAAGCAAACCGGATGGACATCATGAAAATGATCGGAGAGGTTGAGGGTAAAGGAAGTTCAGGAGTAAAAACAAACAAAATATAATTATTGTAAAATTGACTGTCTATAAAATGTATATAGTAAAAAAATAAACATATGGGGGATTGGAAGTGATGCAGACAATTATATTGATGGAAATTACAATCTATCTGCAATATTAAAGCTGATCTAACCCCTATTTTTTATTTATTTTTACAAATAATAATAATAATTTACAAAAACAAAACAATAGGCCTTAGACAAAGCTGCCTGCTTCTGGAGAGGGCTAAAACGGTAGCTAACTCTCAGTCTTCAAGGCTGTAAAATTGAAATGCTTTTCAATTATTCAGCTTTAGCATTTCCATATCTGTTTACTGTTACTGATGAGAGAGAACGATGTGTTGTAAAAAATATATATATAATAATGAAGAAGGAAAATGGTGTATATAGTTTAAACAGGGCAACTTCAAACTGGAGGGAAAATAATGAATGTCCTTCAGCTGCTGCACTTGAAAAGTAATTCCCTCTCAAACAGACACTTGAAAGCAAGAGTGTGTGTGTGTGTGTGAATGTCAATATGTGTGTGTACTTTGGTGTGTGTGTGTCAATATGTGTGTGTGTGTGTGTGTGTGTGTGTGTGTGTGTGTGTGTGTGTGTGTGTGTGTGTGTGCAGACAGGCTGCTCCTCCTAGTGTCCATAATCATCTCCTCTCCATGTTAAACTGTGTAATATTGATTACACGCAGGGAGAGGTTTTTCAATTAGCACAGTGAAAGGCGCTAATCAAATTGAAACATACCATAATAAGAGGTATTAGAGGGGGAGACAGGTTGAAATGACAAGCATTGACTGACTGCAGGCAGCTGAACATAGTCAGGAGAAAAAGTTTTCATTGAAGACAAACTTTAGAGGAAGAACTGCTTCTCACCTCAAAGTGCTTTGTGCTTCTCTGGCAGAACATTAGTTGGCTCAAATAAAACTCTGTCCTCTCTTTTCCATCCCTCTCTTTCATTACCTGTCCCCCCTTTTTTTTATCCTTCTCTCTATCCCTCTGTACCCACCTCTGTGTCCTCTCTCCTCACCCTCCTTCCTTCCTTCCTTCCTTCCTTCCTTCCTTCCTTCCTTCCTTCCTTCCTTCCTTCCTTCCTTCCTTCCTTCCTTCCTTCCTTCCTTCCTTCCTTCCTTCCTTCCTTCCTTCCTTCCTCCCTCCCTCCCTCCCTCCCTCCCTGCCCAGACTATAAGGTCCTGATAGGATGTTTGAAACACAGGGCACACTCTCCCAGTCTGAGCCCCAGCACCGAGAACCCATCCAGGGCCATGGGCTGAATCCACAATTAAACAGTAAAAAGAGAGAGAGAGAGAGAGAGAGAGAGAGAGAGAGAGAGAGAGAGAGAGAGAGAGAGAGAGAGAGAGAGAGAGAGAGGGGTAGATGGAGAGAGAGAGAGAGAGAGAGAGAGAGGGGGGTAGATGGAGAGAGAGAGAGAGAGAGAGAGAGAGAGAGATAGGGGGAGGGATAGATGGAGAGAGAGAGAGGGGGAGGGATAGAGAGAGGGGGGAGGGAGGGAGGGATAGAGATAGAGAGAGGGGGGGAGTGGAGGGATAAATTGAGGGGGAGTGAGAGAAAGAGAGAGGGAAAGACTCATATATAATCTACTGTAACTAATGCCTTGCTATTTTTCCTCATTTTCTCTTCTATCATCTCTCTCAACTCACTCACTGACTCACTCACTCACTCACTCACTCACTCACTCACTCACAATTCAATAGACTTTATTGACATGGCAAGTTACATTTCTTACATTGTCAAAGTATACATATAACAAAAATGGTGGGACCAACAGCAATAGTAGTAGTGAAAATTGGATTACCATTAACAGCAACTACAATACCAATATTAATGAGAATAACAATACATTAAAGCAAAAGTAGTCGACCAGTCTCAACATGACTGAGAAGACACATTACATGGTATGAAAGCCAAAACAAAACAGGAAATATTATTGACATTACATTACACTTTTCACTGGCTGTCCCTAAGGTTGTGGAAGGAGGACACTCATTTGGCTGGCAAAATTGCACATTTTGGCTTTTCACCCAATAAATATTTGATTTTTTCTTCCTCTTTTATAGTTTCAAATTCTTTGTACTGAATGATAATTTTGGGAAAGAAAGATTATCTTACGTCTGAGTATTTGTCACAGTGTAATAGGAAATGCAGCTCTGTCTCTACCTCTCCCCGGGGGCAGAGTGAGCACAGCCTGTCCTCTCTGGGCAGCCAGGTTTGCCTGTGACGACCGGTCTCTATAGCCAGACTGTGCTCACTGAGTCTGTACCTAGTCAGTGTTTTCCTCAGTTTTCTATCAGTCACAGTGGTCAGATAGTCTGCCACCATGTACTGTCTGTTTAGAGCCAAATAGCATTGAAGTTTACTTTGATTTTTTGTGGTGTCTTTCCAATAGGTGATATATTTTTCTTTTTGCTTCGTGATGATTTGGTTGGGCCAGATTTTCAGAGTGCTGTACTGAGGCTCTATGAGTTTGGTTTTGGTTAGTGAACTGAGCCTCAGAACCAGCTGGCTGAGGGGACTCTTCTCTTGTTTCATCACTTGACAGTAGAGCTGTGTGATGGAATGTTTTGGGGTCACTTGTTTTTAGATGGTTGTAAAATTTGATGGCTCTTTTTTCTATTTGAATAAGGAGGGGGTATTGGCCCAATTCTGCTCTACATGCATTATTTTGAGTTTTTCTTTGCACTTGCAATACAGTCTTGCAAAACTCTGCATAGAGTATTTCGATTGGATGTTTGTCCCATTTGGTAAATTCAGTATTAGAGAGTGGACCCCATACTTCGCTGCCATATAGAGCAATTGGTTCTATAACTGATTGGACATTTTTGGGCCAGATTCTAATTGGAATTTCGATTTTAATATTCCTTTTAATGGCATAGAATGCTCTTTTTGCTTTGTCTCTCAGCTCAATCACAGCCATGTGAAAGCTACCTGTGTAGTTGATATTTAGTCCTAGATACGTGTAATTTTTGGTGTGTTCTGTGTCCACACCTCTCTCTCTCTCTCTCTCTCTCTCTCTCTCTCTCTCTCTCTCTCTCTCTCTCTCTCTCTCTCTCTCTCTCTCTCTCTCTCTCTCTCTCTGATAGAGATACAACAGCCTGGCCTTGACAGCTAATAGCTCACCTGAAGAGACAAGGATGAACAACGCATTATCACCCTCTTTTACGGACGCTGCTCGCTTGTCAGAAATACAATACTTCTTTACCTCACGCCTTCTTCATTGCTGAAAACCCCATCTGAGTTCCTTCCAAACCACAGTTCAGACCTTTCAGTCAGCCAGCGGGCTGGATTCCCTCCTACTCCATTTTGGGCCGGTTTGATTTGATCAAAGCTACTAGCCCAGCAACATTTTCATGTGTGGATCTGTAACTAATAGTCCATTCCACAGGCTGGGCAGCTATGCCAGCTATGGGTTGTGTGTTACGGAGTGGGATTAAATACAGAAATAACAAATCAATGCCCTCTCGCTTTTTTCTTGTTCTGTGGTTTTCAGCGGGGACCAGGATGTGGAGATTGTATTATTTGTCCTGACAGGCAGATGAAATGGTGGAATGGAAACACAGTTCGTTGAAAGAGGTGGAACAGAGAGAAGGTTCAGAGAAGGAGAGAGACAGAGAGACAGAGAGAGGAGAGAGACACAGAGAGAGGAGAGAGAGAGAGAGAGAGAGAGAGAGAGAGAGAGAGAGAGAGAGAGAGAGAGAGAGAGAGAGAGAGAGAGAGAGAGAGAGAGAGAGAGAGAGAGAGAGAGAGAGAGGGAGAGAAGAAGTGGAGAGTGTGGCGGGTGATCTGTTATTACATGGATGTCACGGTGGTTTCTCCATGGGGTTCCACTGACTCTGGTAAAGCCAGGAAGGAGAAAACACAGCCAAAGGCAATATCTTCACCACATATGACCCCATACAACCCCTTCACTCTGCTACTGCTTAATATTACATACAACCCCTTCACTCTGCTACTGCTTAATATTACAGACAACCCCTTCACTCTGCTATTGCTTAATATTACATACAAACCCTTCACTCTGCTACTGCTTAATATTACATACAACCCCTTCACTCTGCTATTGATTAATATTACATTCAACCCATTCACTCTTCTACTGCTTCCTATTACATACACTCCCTTCACTCTGCTACTGCTTAATATTACATACACCCCCTTCACTCTGCTACTGCTTAATATTACATACAACCCCTTCACTCTGCTATTGATTAATATTACATTCAACCCATTCACTCTTCTACTGCTTCCTATTACATACACCCCTTCACTCTGCTATTGCTTAATATTACATTCAACCCCTTCACTCTGCTACTGCTTAATATTACATACAACCCCTTCACTCTGCTACTGCTAAATATTACATACACCCCCTTCACTCTGCTATTGCTTAATATTACATACAACCCCTTCATTCTGCTACTGCTTAATATTACATACACCCCCTTCACTCTGCTACTGCTTAATATGACATACAAACCCCTTCACTCTGCTACTGCTTCCTATTACATACAACCCCTTCACTCTGCTACTGCTTCCTATTACATACAACCCCTTCACTCTGCTACTGCTTCCTATTACATACAACCCCTTCACTCTGCTACTGCTTCCTATTACATACAACCCCTTCACTCTGCTACTGCTTCCTATTACATACAACCCCTTCACTCTGTTACTGCTTCCTATTACATACAACCCCTTCACTCTGTTACTGCTTCCTATTACATACAACCCCTTCACTCTGCTACTGCTTAATATTACATTCAACCCCTTCACTCTGCTACTGCTTAATATTACATACAACCCCTTCACTCTGCTACCGCTTAATATTACATACAACCCCTTCACTCTGCTATTGGTTAATATTACATACAACCCCTTCACTCTGCTACTGCTTCCTATTACATACAACCCCTTCACTCTGCTACTGCTTAATATTACATACACCCCCTTCACTCTGCTATTGCTTAATATTACATACAAACCCTTCACTCTGCTATTGCTTAATATTACATTCAACCCCTTCACTCTGCTATTGCTTAATATTACATTCAACCCCTTCACTCTGCTACTGCTTAATATTACATACACCCCCTTCACTCTGCTACTGCTTCCTATTACATACAACCCTTCACTCTGCTACTGCTTAATATTACATACAACACCTTCACTCTGCTACTGCTTAATATTACATACAACCCCTTCACTCTGCTACTGCTTAATATTACATACAACCCCTTCACTCTGCTACTGCTTAATATTACATACAACCCCTTCACTCTGCTATTGGTTAATATTACATACAAACCCTTCACTCTGCTATTGCTTAATATTACATACAACCCCTTCACTCTGCTACTGCTTAATATTACATACAACCCCTTCACTCTGCTACTGCTTAATATTACATACAACCCCTTCACTCTGCTACTGCTTCCTATTACATACAACCCCTTCACTCTGCTACTGCTTAATATTACATACACCCCCTTCACTCTGCTATTGCTTAATATTACATACAACCCCTTCACTCTGCTACTGCTTCCTATTACATACAACCCCTTCACTCTGCTATGGCTTAATTTTACATACAAACCCTTCACTCTTCTACTGCTTAATATTACATACACCCCCTTCACTCTGCTACTGCTTAATATTACAGACAACCCCTTCACTCTGCTACTGCTTAATTTTACATACAACCCCTTCACTCTGCTACTGCTTAATTTTACATACAAACCCTTCACTCTGCTACTGCTTCCTAGTACATATACCCCTTCACTCTGCTACTGCTTAAAATTACATACACCCCCTTCACTCTGCTACTGCTTAATATTACAAACAACTAACTCGCTTTTCAAATAACATCTCTATTTGTTCTCTCATTTCCATCTCACACTCACTTTTCTCTATGACTCTTTTTTCATCTCCCTCTCTCGCTCTATCACACGCACACCTACACACCTCTCTGTTACATTACAGACCTTTATCATCTTTCGCGATCATCTCTGCCTTTTTACACTGCCAATCTACTGACGCAGAGCCAAGGCCAACATTGGAGGCCAGTGGGAAGAGATGCTCAGCAATCTCTGTGATGGATTCCAGGGAAAGACAGTGTTTGTGTGTGTGTGTGTGTGTGTGTGTGTGTGTGTGTGTGTGTGTGTGTGTGTGTGTGTGTGTGTGTGTGTGTGTGTGTGTGTGTGTGTGTGTGTGTGTGTGTGTGTGTGTGTGTGTGTGTGTGTGTGTGTGTGTGTGTGTGTGTGTGTGTGTGTGTGTGTGTGTGTTTTCAGCCATAGTACACTCCAGTGTGAAAGTGTTGTTTGTTTTGCTAATGGTTTATTAAGCCTCAGCCTCCAACCCTGACTGTCAGATCATCCATTCACATTATTGTGGGATTCATCACGTTATCAGTGGCAATTAACACTAACAATAACAACATCCCAGAGGACACCATGGCATTATTCTAAAGGTCAGCTAGGAGGGTGTGTATCAGAGGAGGCTGGTGGGAGGAGCTATAGGAGGACGGGCTCATTGTAAAGACTGGAATGGAATCAATGGAACGGTATCAAACACATCAAACATATGGAAACCACGTTTGAGTTTGTTCCATTTATTCCATTCCAGCCATTACAATGAGCTCGTCCTCCTATAGCTCCTCCCACCAGCCTCCTCTGGTGTGTATGTGCCTGTATGTGTGCGTTTGTGTGTTTGCCAGCATGTGTGTGTGCTTGTGTGTATTGTTGAGAAATGACCTTATGACAAACCCTAATGCTTAGACAATCTGGACCCTTTCTTTCTAAAACTAGCCGCCGAAATTGTCGCAACCCCTATTACTAGCCTGTTCAACCTCTCTTTCGTAACGTCTGAGATCCCCAGAGATTGGAAAGCTGCCGCGGGTCATCCCCCCTCTTCAAAGGGGGGTGACACTCTAGATCCAAACTGTTACAGACCCATATCCATCCTGCCCTGCCTTTCAAAAGTTTTTGAAAGCCAAGTCAACAAACAGATCACCGACCATTTCGAATCCCACCGTACCTTCTCCGCTATGCAATCCGGTTTCCGAGCTGGTCATGGGTGCACTTCAGCCACGCTCAAGGTCCTAAACGATATTATAACCGCGATCGATAATAGACAGTACTGTGCAGCCGTTTTCATTGACCTGGCCAAGGCTTTCGACTCTGTCAACCACCGCATTCTTATTGGCAGACTAAATAGCCTTGGTTTCTCAAATGACTGCCTCGCCTGGTTCACCAACTACTTCTCAGATAGAGTTCAATGTGTCAAATCGGAGGGCCTGTTGTCTGGACCTATGGCAGTCTCTATGGGGGTGCCACAGGGTTCAATTCTTGGGCCGACTCTTTTCTCTGTGTATATCAATGACGTCGCTCTTGCTGCTGGTGACTCTCAGATCCACCTCTACGCAGACGACACCATTTTGTATACATCTGGCCCTTCATTGGACACTGTGTTAACAAACCTCCAAACGAGCTTCAATGCCATACAACACTCCTTCAGTAGCCTCCAACTGCTCTTAAACACTAGTAAAACTAAATGCATGCTCTTCAACCGAACGCTGCTTGCACCCGCCCACCCGACTAGAATCACTACTCTCGACGGGTCTGACCTAGAGTATGTGGACAACTACAAATATCTAGGTGTCTGGTTAGACTGTAAACTCTCCTTCCAGACTCACATTAAGAATCTCCAATCCAAAGTTAAATCTAGAATCGGTTTCCTATTTTGCAACAAAGCCTCCTTCACTCATGCTGCCAAACATGCCCTCGTAAAACTGACTATCCTACCGATCCTTGACTTCGGCGATGTCATTTACAAAATAGCCTCCAACACTCTACTCAGCAAATTGGATGTAGTCTATCACAGTGCCATCCGTTTTGTCTCCAAAGCCCCATATAATACCCACCACTGTGACCTGTATGCTCTTGTTGGCTGGTCCTCACTACATATTCGTCGCCAAACCCACTGGCTCCAGGCCATCTATAAATCACTGCTAGGCAAATCCCCGCCTTATCTTAGCTCATTGGTCACCATAGCAACACCCACCCGTAGTCTGCGCTCCAGCAGGTATATCTCACTGGTCATCCCCAAAGCCAACACCTCCTTTGGCCGCAATTCCTTCCAGTTCTCTGCTGCCAACGACTGGAACAAATTGCAAAAATCTCTGAAGCTGGAGACTCTTATCTCCCTCACTAACTTTAAGCATCAGTTGTCAGAGCACCTTACCGATCACTGCACCTGTACACAGCCCATCTGAAATTAGCCCGCCCAACTACCTCATCCCTATATTGTTATTTATTTTTCTCATTTGTACCCCAGTATCTCTATTTGCACATCATCTCTTGCACATCTATCAATCCAGTGTTAATACTAATTGTAATTATTTTGCACTATAGCCTATTTATTGCCTTACCTCCATAACTTGCTACATTTGCACACACTGTATATATATGTATTTCTGTTGTATTTTTTACTTTGTTTTGTTTTACCCCATATGTAACTCTGTGTTGTTGTTTTTATTGCACTGCTTTGCTTTATCTTGGCCAGGTCGCAGTTGTAAATGAGAACTTGTTCTCAACTGGTTTACCTGGTTAAATAAAGGTGAAATAAAAAAATAAAAATAAAAAAACCATGTAGGAATTATCACGTTAACTTAATGTAATCCTTTAAAACGAAAAACACACTAACTGCATAGGCCACATTTAATCCCATCTCTGTCAGTCTACTCCTGATACACAGACTGACTCAGAATACAGATTACCACAGTTTAGCCTCAAATCACCTCACATCATGGGGTAAATTTGCCTAAAGCGCGCTCATCACTACCGTCCTCGGATCTCCACCTAAATGTGGTTAGATCACGAAAGGTAACTTGCTCCAACTAAAAATGGTGCCTGTAGGATATATGTACTTTTAATGATGCACTTTAATGAACCTCATTTTCTCTATGGTAAAAGTTTGGCTTGAAAGAGTTTTGTTTTTTAGCTTTAAACAAGCACTCTCTCTTACTGATGAGTTGATGGACAGGGAAACTTCAGAGGCTTCTGAGGCTATGAAAGAATGTACATGCTGTCACATATAAAAACGGTTGAGTAGAACGTAGCAATAGGTTTTTTACTGTACGCAGCATACGAAGCCCTAGGGCTCTATTCAATCCGTGTCACGGAAGTTTAGCTTTACAGTGTGATTTAAATGTAATGGCTATGTTCCTGCGTTAGCGGAGACTGCATTCACGTTAAACGTTGTACATGTCGGCTCAATCAG